>NC_056726.1:934846301-935056301 GCF_019279795.1 Protopterus annectens
GAAGAATAATATCATCTTCTTGTAACCCACCAAAGTTTTTGATGCTCTGGATGAAACTTTCTATTCCTTCATGTCTAGGGATGCATGAAAACAATTCCTTGACGTTGATGGCAATTGCCTCACTAGGCATGTGATATATTTGGCTATCTGTGATACATGCGAGAATTATTATGTTGGCATGACAGATAGATTCTTAAAAAACAGAATATATGACCATTTATATTGCATTAAAAGACAAGATGTCAACAACGCACTATCGAGGCATATATTAAACAATGAGTTGTGCATGAATTTCAAGTTTGGGATATTGGAGGCGGTCAGTCCCAATCCCAGAGGAGGCAATATAAAGGCCATAGTGGGGGAAAAAGAAATAAAGTGGCAATTGCGTTTAGGGGCAGCCACACCCCCAGGACTAAACAAAGTTATACCTACCAAGCCATTACTGAGAACATAATTATAATCACACTCAGTACGATTACTAGGTCTTTATTATTATTATAGGCTTAAACATATAGAACATATATACCAATAGATGTTTTTTTAGTCAGAGTAGTTTGCATAGTGAATAGATTATATAGTGATGAATTGTGTAAAACATGAATTATTAGTGTTTTAGCAAACACATAGCAATATGAGTATTGTCACCATTAGATTGTTTTTTATGGTTTTATTATAGTTTTGTGGTAAATAAAATGTTTTATTTTAAAGTTTTATTCAGAGCCAAAAAAGGAAAAAAAACTGAAACAATCAATTAAAGCTATCTTATTAGCATAAATGGCAGGTAAATTAAGTATTTAATAGCCAGGTTGCATTCAGTTCAATGTTCTGATGAAATCTAGATGTACTAGATGAAAGCGCTCAACAATTTTATGTGTTTACATTGTCGGATGGTTTTAGAATAAAGGATTTGCTACTGCAGTGGTTCGTGGTTCCTGTCTGACTGAGCCGTGCTGTGCTTGTACTTTGTTGTTATCTGGTTGATTTCAGGAGCTGTCTGTGTGTGATACATACATATATACATACATACATACATACATATATATACATACATACATACATACATATATACATACATACATACATACATACATACATATATACATACATACATACATACATACATATATACATACATACATACATACATACATATATACATACATACATACATACATACATACATATATACATACATACATACATACATACATACATACATACATACATACATACATATATATACATACATACATACATACATATATATACATACATACATACATATATACATACATACATACATACATATATACATACATACATACATACATACATATATACATACATACATATATATACATACATACATATATACATACATACATACATACATATATACATACATACATACATACATATATACATACATACATACATACATATATACATACATACATATATATACATACATACATATATACATACATACATACATACATATATATACATACATACATACATATATATACATACATACATACATACATACATATATACATACATACATACATACATATATACATACATACATACATACATACATATATACATACATACATACATACATACATATATACATACATACATACATACATATATATACATACATACATACATACATATATATACATACATACATACATACATATACATACATACATACATACATACATACATACATATATATACATACATACATACATACATATATACATACATACATACATACATACATATATACATGCATACATACATACATACATATATACATACATACATACATACATACATTAGTGGATTTGAATTAGTATTCCCTTGTCTCTTAGCCATCCAGTATTAGCACATTTTCAGTAAAATAATCTTTAACTCATTTTGAATGCAATGAAGAAATTGTGAATGCTTATACACAGATGAAACCAAGTCAACATTGTGTTTTCCAATGTCTCCAAATTAAATCTATGACTGAGCTTTCATATTCTGCACCACTGTATGCTGCATTCTCTTCCAGAGGCCTTGCAAATTGAACTTCATGAGTGTGTAAAACATTTAACTGCAAACAAATGGATCATTAATTTCACAGCTATGCAAATCATTGTCTCTGACTGCACTGCACCCTCTAGTGCACTACCCCTGCATCTGCATGCTGTGACTTCTCTGACTGATGCTCATGACTTCAAGCACACAGTTTTTTTTAATATGTTACCTTGATGAATGTATACAACTTGAAATAATAAACACTTCTGTTTTCATATAAATGCAGCACAGTCTATTCAAAACAAGTTACTTAATGTTATGACCAAAATGTATCAGTAATGAGGTGCTATACTCAGGAAATTTGTCATGCCCATTTTTTTTAATTATTTATTCATAATGGTGCTATACTGGGCTCAGTTATCAGCTGTAAATGTTATAACCAATTACACATACCTTTTTAGTAGCGTGGCTTGTGCATTTGTACAACTGTTGCCTTTCTGAAGTTAGTGAAGAATGTATACTCACAGTTTCAATAAATCAATCAACTGTATTCACAAATTGTTTTCTACCTTATGTAGGTCACTTTGGGTGTTACATACACTAACTTTGCTTCAGTCACTTGGAAAACCGATTGTTGTAATTTCTAGATTTGCATACCTCAAATGTTTGGTTCGATCACATTTCATATGCTCTTTAACTGTATACATACCACAATATTTGATAATTTCAGGTCGCTTTTCTTTAAATACCTGCCCCTTGTTAGATTTTTTACCACAGTGTATTCCGTCTCTTAGTAATAAATCATGCAACTTCCATATACAATTTTGTGGCTGGATTATTTAGCTCAGATCATTAATACTTGTAGTTTCTGTACCCTGTGACTTTTAAACACTAAATAAATGTCAGACTCTTTCTGGGTTCTTTCTGGAGTCACATCAATGCCCTTCTAAATGATGTGTCTTTATTCTGATGTTCAAGAAAGGTAAAAAAAAAAAGTGGCACACTAATGCTTCTTTTTTATCAGCATGCAGAAATATGGTACAATGTAACTTTACATACTTTCCCTCTCTACTAATTGCACAAAATCAGCAAAAATCTTGGATTGCAATTTCCAGTTTTCTGCTAAGTTGCTTTGTAGGATATTTACTGCAGGATAATTTCCTTTTATGAATTTTATGCATATACTTCCACAGATTCTTGAAATCACATACAGACACTTTTTTTCCATTCAGTCACCACGTGACAGCTACGTTTTACCTTCTACGAGGTATTTAACATGACATGCCAGCTCTCTCTAGCAGTATATTACCATATTTAAAACTATGTATTTTATCTGCCACAGCAACCTTGGAGGAATGAACAGCAACAGCACTGTTCCCTGTCTGTTACCCCATCAATGGCTTTGCTTGTGGGACCCACTTAGATGACCTGGAATTGACTTAGAAGATGAGATAAAAAACTCTGAATAATGTATTTTATTGTGTGGTGCTGATGGATGGAGTAAGAGAGTGACTGATTATTATCCTGGCTTGTTTGTGCTCTGGTAAGGTGTAAAGGGTAAGAAATTGCTGGGGATTATTTAGAAATTAAGGGATGCTACTCAATGGAATTCCACTATACTTAGTCTGCATTGTTTGTCAATTTCTTCAGTGGAGAAAACTCATGGATGATACCTGAAATGGGGCACAGGAGAGTGTGCATTTATTGTATGTTTGGATTGAGCTGCAAAGCAAAATTTTAGTGCGAGGTCTGTTGGCTGGTGATACACTTCCAAATAAAATTACTTGGGGGGGGGGGTGTATTTTTGAAATAAGTCCCTAAAAGGCTAGTAATAAGGTATTTAATAAAGAACAAACACTGCACCACAAAAGGCATGTAGACTAAACTGCATAAAAATACATTTAAAAATTATAGGGTACTGTTTCAGATACAGTAACAATCCCTTATGTATCCTTGATCTATGAAATCTTGGAAATCACTTGATCAATCCTGCTAGAGTGAAGCAAATGAATGCACTGCTTTGCGGGTATTCTTTATTTCTCAGTGTTGAGCAGCAATGGAGTTGTTATTTATAAATAAGCGCAGAAGGTACAGAGGACTTAACCTGCATAATTGCGTTAGTATTGCTCATTGCAGAAGTTATTATTGTGGGCTTCTTAGTGAGGGCTGCATGGATGATAGCCTAAAATGGTGTAAGTGGTCATGTGCTAATTTGTATCTAAACCTGAGATATGTAGTATGATTGACAGTAAATGCAAATACTTTTGTGATTTGAATGGCTCACTGCAATACTGGCTACTCTGATGTAACATCACTACAGCTCAAAGCTAACCTGTGTGAATGACACTCATCACACTGAATGTTGCTTGTGTAGAGTTATATATATATATATATATATATATATATATATATATATATATATATATATATATATATATATGTATGTAAAGGCAAGCATGTACCATACAAGAGCAATTCTTGAATTTATTGCTAACATAATGTTGAAATATTCTTGGAGGGTCCAAGATTAATTTTGCTGGAGACCCTCAAATAAATAAACATCAGACCTGCTTACATTTTAATGGTCTTTTAAGGATTCTTAATGGGCTGGCTATGAAATCTTTGTGGCTTGTTTTATATTACATGTACCATGTACCTTTCTCTTGTTTTCAGAGTAGGAAATGAATCCTACATAGAGTGGATAGTTTGCTTAAATAACAAGCTTTAAACTAGTCATAATCTACATAAATATTAAGAAACTCATGAATAATATACAAATAGTGAGAAAATGCTATGTGCTAATGAAATAAAATATTTCTAAAAAGCAGAGTAAAATGCTATTAAAGCAGAAATATGAATCATTGAATAATACAAAGTGATAATGAAGTTCTTATATACAAGCTAATTAACAGCAGTGCATTAAAATTTGGATTTTTACCATAAATTTACACAAAAAAGTAACATAAGTTGAAATAATGAGAAAGGCACTAGCTTCTCCTATAGGAAAAATAATGACTAAATCTTAACTATAGTCGCTTATCATTGCTTATGACAGGTAAGGCTGATGATTCTTGTATTTTGGAAAGTTGGTTTCTGTAGTAATGCAATGAAAATACTCAATTACTAAAAACTTAACTGAGGTCCTTTAGTTATTTTGAGTAAAATCATTCTGCATGAGAGTCTTTAGGTATAAATGCAGGCAATAGCTTCTGCAGCTACCCTGTAGCTTCCATTATACTTTTAAATAATGTAATGGAGCATAACTGGAGCAGAAATTAATGCAACTGGCTGAATATTTTCTGTCATCAAATATAGCATATTTTGACACAAAATCACACTTCATGCTTTAAGCAGCTGGTATCTCTTAATAAATGTTAATCTGCACCCATAACATCATACAGTACAAGGCACGAGCGCATACACTGTGCTCAGTGGCATGTTATGATGCTGATGACATTACTTAAGCACTTCAGTGACAGCACTGCCGTAAGAATTGTATTAATGATTACAAAAATCATGACATTAATGTTGCAGCAAGGACTGTACATTTGCTATGCTTATATAGTCATAATCCAGGTATTTTTTTAGCATTTAACTGTAGTATAACTGACAGTACATTAATGCTACCCCATTTGTGTATGCTGGCTTTGGGCTGAGAAACACTGAGTGTTGAAATGACAGCAGTTTGAAACAGAATTAAACTGCAATGATGACATTCAAGAAATCAGTAATAAAACTTAAGTACCAGCTAATGCTGCAGCGATGATTAGTCTCACTTTCCACAAGGTTTGGTTGGTGTTTCTATGTGACACTGATACTACTAACAGGTATTGCCAGTTACAGCTTTTCCTTACACAAATTTCAGACAGAGTCAGTTTTGCTATAAAGATCACCTTGAGTATATTGTTATAGAGGGGCCATGAAAAAGTCATTTCTCTTATGAATGTGATTTTGCCCAGTCAGGCTTACTGCAGAAACATGCCATTTGTGGAAGTGCTGATGTTAAGAAGACTATCAACTTCTACTTTAGTATTGTTGTACTGCCATGATAATTAGTTCTGTAGAAAACTATGTTGACAGAGAATATGCAATTCAGTTCACAATGCCAGATATCTGCATATGTACTTATGCATGCACATTGGTATCTTTCTATTTGTAGATCTCTGTGCATCAGTCTGCTCACATGCCAGACTAAATAATTTTAGATTACTAAACTCATGTATATAGAATGCTTAAATAACCAGCTATCAGTATGTCCATGAGTGTATCAATCTGATAAATGTTTATAAATTATTTGGTATAGTGAAATCTAATCTCTTTTTAATGAGAACATGGAATTACTGCAGTAGAGAAAGCAATAGTGCATCCGTTTTATAACATTAGACCAAATATTTGAGATGGATCATTGAGTGGTGCATCTACTGAAACAGGGAAGGTATAATATAAATAAATCAGTAGGCATGTCATCTCAGTTCAACATACCTTTTAAAATGCAAGTGCTATAAAAAGCATAAGGACAGCTTTCTAATCAAGATGTATAACAAATTCAACAGTAATAATGTAATTAAACAAGAACATGAAAGATGCAATGGATGACAAAAACAATATACTCAAGTAAATATATGTGAGTGTGGTTGGAAAAAAGACAGAGCCAGCACCCTCAAGTTGCACTGACTGTTACAAGGGCACGATTTAGACCTCAGGAAGCATGCAATCAAATAAAAAAAAACTTAGTAAGGGGAAAAACATTAATTCCATAAAGTATGCCTTACTAACTATATCAGGCAATATTGAGCCCAAAGCTTCAATACCTGGCTCTGTTTTATCATCAATATAAGAAGTAATAAAATCAATCAACAAGAAAAAAGTCTTCTTGGAAGTCAGTCTCTCAAATCAACTGAATGAAACAAACTGAATCTTTCAAATATTATACAATACAAATAATTATCATAGCAGGAAAATTATTAATAAACTTAACTAACACATTCCAAATAATTATTATGATCGGATATGATTGATCTCCTAGTTGGTTATAAAATATTTTGCAAAATGCTGTTCTGGGATAATTTACAAGTACGTTTTTGCCATGATTATTATTATTATTATTGCTGTTATTATTATAGAATCCAAATATTTATTTTTATATACTTTACCAATTTCTGGGTTATTTATTTTCACATACTTTATCCATTTCTGGGTAGAGGGACAGCAGAAGCCCATCCTGCAAGCAATGGATGTAGGGTAAGAAACAAATCTGGGTGAGATGCCAGTTTAATGCAAGAATTACACATAGACATAGACACACACACACACACACACACACACATTTGTACATTCCGGCATGCATACATAGCTAAAAAAATTTTAAACATACTAATTTGATTATTTGCTTTTTTTTTTTTTTTGGAAGTCAGATGATACTAGTAACCACTTCAAAAACATAAAACAAATGCAGAAACAAATAACACATACTAACTCCATTAAGAAGCACCCTCAGACATACAAAAAGTGTAATAAAGAACTAAGTACTTAAGCACTGCTGACCACTCTGCCACTGCACTGCTGACCACTGTGACGCTGTACTGCTGACCAGTGTGCCACTGCACTGCTCTATTCAGCATAACATTAATAGGAGAAAGACAAGATTAGTACATCTCAGAAAGAGTTACTCTCTATATAAAAGAAATTATAAGACATACAATTTAGCTGTTGCACTGGATGTGGAGTGCATTTTAAAGGGAAAAATAGCAACTGGGAAGTTGACATTGGAAGTGATAGGATTAGTTAAGGAATCCATGTACTTGTTTATTATTTTGTTTGGTTAATTTTGTTAATGTGAAAATGTTGACTAGGTCTATACTGTTCTCAGTGGATGTTTATGGAAAAAAATCAACAGTTTATTCAATCTCTGAAGAAAAAAACTATAGTGATATAAAAAGCAAAACAGGCAGCCATAAGAAAGATTGCATTACATTTAGAAACACAGACTAAAAGGAAGTTGCTATATAAAACTGAACTGAGAGAGAAATATTTGTGCATATACTGCAATGGAATGAGTGGATATATAACAAAGATTGCTAATTAGTACATTGGAGGAAACTATTTAAGAAAGTTTCATCTGTCTTTCAGTTAGCACAGAGGTAGCCCAATGTTTTATTTCTTCAACCTCCATTTGCCTACTCTGAGCAAGTCACTTAAGCAGACAGTGTTTCCAGGTAGGGTCTGAAAAGGTCCCATATGGATCTGTCCTTTATCCTGGATAACTAATAAAATGTGATGATTATTTTTAAATAGAATTTGTTAAATTCTTTCTTATCTGCTTGCGGAGTCTACACTAAGCTACATTAACAAACCATATTGGTCATCACTAACCCTTTTCTGCCTATGTTATCTGTAAAGGTTAATACACTATCATTGTAATATATGCACCTGGCTGATGGCTCAGTCTTAGACACCACCCCCCCTGCAGATTCCTCCTGTTTCTCCCATGTAACTAGAAGTCATTCACCATTTGACCATGTCAGTCCATCTTTTATTCTTTTATTTGTTTTTATTCTGTTAACTGGATGAGTCAGATAGGTCAGAAACCTTTAGTACCCTCCTCTCTAAAGTAAACTGGAAATTCCTTATCCAACTCCCACTAGAAGAAGCAGTCCTAGCTTTCAACTCCACCTTCCTTAGCATCTTAGACTCACTTGCTCCCCCTTGCAAAGTCCGAATTAAGTCCACCATATCTCCGTGGCTTTCAAAAGCCACTCATACCCTTATGATAACTAGAGACAAACTATGGAAACAATGGTCACAAACTAAGCTCCCTACAGACTTGCAAAAATATAAACAACTCAGAAATCTGACAAAAAACAAATAAACAAAGATAAAAAGCATTTCTATATCAAACCTCCCACGGCCCTAAAATGTAATCCTAAAAAATTCTGGAACTCTATTAACCAAATATTACATCCCGGTAATCTTAGCTCCCCCAATCCATGCCCAGACAAGACATCTGAAGAAACTGCCACTATCTTCAATACCTATTTTATCGATTCAATATCCAAGCTACTGAACCCTAACCCAAACTCCGCTACTACTAACATCTCCAACTTTTCTGAACTTACTCCTAATACTATCGCCTCTAAAATCTCTTCTAAAATCTACTAAGTAAATTGTCTCAGAGAAGCATTCTATTGTAATTGTCTTGCCTTCATGCAACTACATCATGATAAAACTGTTTTTTTAACCACTTACCCAAAAAACTATACTCATCTTAATGACATATTTCTTTTTGTACATCTTGAAATAGTTATGCTATACTCCTGATTTATTTACACTGTATAACATTGTATTGCTACTTAATGCCTTGTAATAATCCTGTAACATTGCTGTTTAATGCTAATTTATTATACAAAATTGTATAATATGTTGGAGCTTTTCTCCCCAGGCCTCCACTGAAAATGGGCTCTTCAGCTCAGTCGGACAATCCTGGTAAACAAATGTAAAATAAAATAAATAAATAAATAAGATGAGTTTATAACCTTTTCAGTCATAGATTGAGCCAAATTAGGAATGCAATCAGATATATTACTCATATCCATATCCATATACAAATGCATATTGCAGTTATAGACTATTCTCTGAAAAACTGAACAGCATTCACTCCAGTACATGTTTAACTGTCAGGCTATAACCAGCAATGTAATTGTAAGGTAGAATTATACAACCAACAATTAACTAACAAATTCTACAATATGTCTGTTCTCTAGTTGCATTTAATTGAAGGGCATACATTTTCATATACAACATGAAAGACATACATTACAATACAATAATTTATACATAAGAGAAGAGGAGATGATGGTAGCTGACAGCTGTGGGGAAAAAAGAAAGATTGTAGAGCCTTGTGTCTAAAACATTAATTTTTGAGCTTTGGGTCTAGTTTGAAAAGAAGATTTTGTATTCCTCTTTTTGAGTGTTGACTATGTTTTTTATATTCATTGTTTTGAGTACTATTTTTTGTGATTGGTTCATTTTGTTTTAAGGTGTTGTTTGGCTTATGATTTACTTGAGAATGTTTTAATATGCATTTAAAGCACAATAAAACAATACATGCACTGGTTTGTCACTGAGCATTAGTTTCAGATATTCTGCCCTTTTATTTCCAAATAAAGCAATAGTTGATATTCTGTATAAATGCAGAGAAGATCTTGCAGGAAAAAGTAAGGTACAACCTTTTGAGGACATAACATGTTTGTAGGAAAGAGAAAGCGTAAACAAAAAAAAATAGGCCACAGTATTTAACATATAAGGACAACTTGAGTTAAAATAAAATAAAAATTAATAGTCACTACTTAAACTGATATAGAATCACATTCTTATAGTACAGGACATCAAGGTAAGATAAAAAATATATCTGTTTTTCAGCTGTTGAGCAAAGTATTGCTTTATGTCACTTGTTCAAAGCCACACTTTTTTTTGTGATTTTGTCTGAGAACTGTACTGATTTCTTTGGAGATTCTTATATGTTTCCTTTATGCCCTCTTTTAATTCAAGGCTACAGTTGCCATATTATTACACCTCTTACCAAGAACAAGGTGGAAAGGGCCTGTGGACTGAAAACAGCCAGGGGCATATGATTCACTTAATCTGCCAATGGTATCACCATCTTTTCAGCTGATCTCATTTGTGTTCTTGCTGTTATTACTTTTTGATAGTATTACCAGTAAATCATGAAAATCTTAATTTATGTATGCTTTATACACAGATGGCAGCATAACTTCCAAAAACTTATAACTAGAGCTAAAATTCTGAACTTCCTGTGGCTATATAAATTATTAACTGAAAAAAGTAAACTGCACTGCTTAGACCTAGGAAAGTATATTCAGACATGCAAAGAAATATACCTTGACACGTCACACATAACTGCAGTTTTAATATTCATATACAACGACTAGATAAGGAAGAGAAGGACATTAGCATTTGGATAAATAAAAATTGTGGACAAATCAGTAATTCAATACATGTCAGCTAAGACAACTTTAGAGGTGGTAGCATGCAATGATTTGAAGCCACAATTCATCATGTTTCCATCTTGACATATTACCTTCCTAAATGGCATAAGTAAGATGAAATACCCAGTATTCATTCTAAACTGGTGAATGCATTTTTCCAGTCACAGTATGCGTGCATACGTTTGCTATATGATACTGCTTTATTATAATCATTAGCAATAATCAGGTGGGACAGAAGCAGCATTCAAGTAACAGAAATAACCAATAGTTTTAGAAGCAGAATAAAAAGATTAACATTTTAACTACAAAAAGCAGGCCTGTTCAGTTACATGCTGGCTTCTGTACTGTAAAGTTTGAAATTGGCAAGCAGATGATTTAAAATTCTCAGGAGACTGCATCTGCTCTTGTATGATGGGAGCATTCAGTCATTCTTTCTTTTTTTATATTCTTTTTGACAGCAGTGGTTTAATGAGGTATGTCTAGCAAGCAGACAGCTATATAAAACAGCTGCTGGATCATGCTGGATTTGACAGCCTCACCGATGACACATAATAATAAGGCACCCAAGTACTGCATCAGGAAGAGTATCCGACTGACTTGCACTCTTGCAGTTGCAATAATCTGAGAATCCTACAGCTTGCAACCTTGCAATTTACTCAAAAGTAATTAAATGAATTATATCATGATGCTGTCCACAGAGACCACATTTAAGAGCTCCTGGATCATGAGAGCACTGATGATGTCATGCAAACACATCACTTGTGTATAAATCTGTCATACAAAATAAGTCAACTCAGCACTCTAGGTTAGTGTGCACTGTCATTGTGTAATGCATAAGGATGCTTGAAATACATGGCTTTTCAACTATGTTTTCTCACATCTGAAGTTCATTGCTTAATAAACATACTTTGGCATGGCAGTGATTACAAAATATTAAGGTTCTGATATGAATTTCAGCTAAATTATAGGAAATGTAAGAGCATAAATGCCAAACATTTTGTGTGTAATTAATACTTCTGCAAGAACAAAGCTTTAACAAGTACTAATTCACATTGTAATGTACTCTTACCTTCACTGAAAGTGAAGGCAAAATATTTATTTGTGCAGGCCAAGCAATGCTAAAGTCGTTTGTATTTTATTTATGCCATATGCCCCAACCCCTCATCTATAAAAAAGTCTATTCTTGTCTTCTGTGCAAGTTGGTGCTATTCTAATCACACATGCTGAAGTGAGGCTACATTACTGTCTTGCACAATATAAAACCACTGTTTCTCTGGCATTTAATATAACATAAATGAGGAAGGTACTGGACATCCTATATAGTAGGATCATTTTCACTTGCTGTTGCCTGGATTTCATTACTTACGAATGCATGCTTTGTAAATGTATATGACTTAAACGAGTTTATAGGAGTCCACCAAATTGTGAAGATGAACTAAAGAAACAAAGAATATGAATCCAGCGAATTTCTCCATTGGGTTCAGGAGTTACTAAATATCATGGGAGTACGTTGTTTGCACAGATGTTGCTAAAGAAATGGTGCTTATTGGACATCTTTGGCTTATGTTCAAAACAATAATTAAAATGTAGCCCTCAAAAGTATGAAGTATAAGAGTGAAGAGAGTGAAAGTGTAAACGGAAATATAGATGAAAATATTAACAGTCCTACTTTCCATTTTAGATTTATGTCTTAGGGTACTGAAAAGGGTGTGGTGATTATTTTGTTGGAGTGCTTATTGTTAATGTATTGTGTGTGTGTGTGTGTGTGTGTGTGTGTGTGTGTGTGTGTGTGTGTGTGTGTGTGTGTGTGTGTGTGTGTGTGTGACTTGAGGTCAGACTTATAGTTTTAGAGTAGTACGTCTGACTGACTGTTCCACACTGTTATGGATGACATTGTTCAGAGCATGTGTACAGGAATGCTCGCTCTTCCCTCTTCAATCATCTCAAAAAAGCTTTTGATTTAGTTGACCATACTGTCCTATTACCCTTCTTTCCAAGAGCAGGATTCAGCCTACAGGCTTTACAAAAGCTTAAACCTTCCTAAATAACAGATACTTTAAAGTTTAATTTGTATGTACTGCTTCCCCAGACCTCCACTTCACAGTGGAGCAATCATGGTGCACTCTTATCTACAATACTCTTTTTCCATTTTTATTAATGATCTACCAAAAGAACTGCAACAGCTTCCCAACATCCTATAAGTAAATGATATGGTGTACACAGAGATAGCTCTACCCTATAAACTTACAAGCTGCATTAAAACACATTCCAGAATTATCTTTCAAAATGACTCACCAAACAATGACTCATCCATAATGCCAAAAACCCTATGACCATTCTTTTTGGAACTAAACAAAAACTTGCCAAAATTCCACCAAATTGTCCCCTGCACCAGTGATATGGAGGGATAAAGTAATAATTACAGCTTAGGTGACCTGAGTTTCACTAGCGGCTTGGCTCCTGGCAGTGCATGCTGGGAAGATGGTCCTCATGGTGATTCCTGGCAGCTCATGCTCCTGCTGCTGTCATTAAGTGGCCATGACTGGACAGCAGACATATATCATGATGTAGAAAGTCAGTGTTGAGGGGACAGTGGCACTCATACCTCTCCACTGTCCAGATTTTCGCAGTGTATCCAGATTTTTACCACATATTTTCGGTCTGTTCTTCATAAAGTTGTGCCATTCTGTCAATCAGTGAGGACTGAAGTCATTAAATAAAAACATTCATTTGCATTTCATACTTCATATACTTCAGAAAATGCATGCTAATACAAATCCTGTTATTCTAACAACTTTCAAAGTTTATAAGAGCAATATTTAAGATCATCCCTGTTTTTGGGCCTTTGTCCCTCCATTATTTTAGGCTTTGTCCGGATTTGTTGCACTAAGAGGTAAAGATGTATGGTGGCATTGTCACCCATGCTAGAGATGGTAACTGTTCTTGTCATATGTGAGGGAACATGCATTCATGGAAAAGGGGGAATAGATACGGCTTACAGTAGCACAATACCTCAAGTCATCAGTAGGGACAGGTTTGACTATAAAACAGAAAAAAAAACTTCTCATTGTCAGGATGCCAGCAAGAGCACAAAGCACTCCTGTCCCAACCTTGATGATAGTCTGCTAAGACAGAGTAACTTAAGAGTAACTCAAGATCAAGAGGCAGCTTGATGGTCACTGGTATGTAGGCAGAATTATATAAACCCCCCAACAAACTTCCTAAATACAAACAGTTAGAGAACAGGTGACATACACATCACCATTTTGATTGCAGAGTGAACATTCTCCAGCAGGGTCTTAAGGAACAGATAATGTGTCCTGAAAAATGAATCCACTGCTTCATAGAAGCATATTAATGGAACACTGACTGCTAGGAAGTTAACGGATGCCATTATTTTATATTCGCTAAGCAACGCTTTTACTGTTTAGCAGGTGTAAAATTACAAAAAAAAATAGTGTGTGTGTGTTTGTGTGTGTGTGTGTGTGTGTGTGTGTGTGTGTGTGTGTGTGTGTGTGTGTGTGTGTGTGTGTGTTTGTGTGTGTTTGTATGAGTGCATGCATCCATGAAATTGAGAGTGAGCTCAACAGAGACATTATTTTCCGCTCGCTAAACAGTGCTTTTGCTGTTTAGCAAGTGTCAAATTAAAAGAAACCTAATAAAATGCATGAGTGCACGCGTGTGTGTGTGTGTGTGTGTGTGTGTGTGTGTGTGTGTGTGTGTGTGTGTGTGTGTGTGTTTGTGCGCGCATGCTTATGTGCATGAAAGTGGAATTGTACTTGTGTGCCTGTGTGTGTAAGAGAGAAAGAGAGAGAGAGTGTGATCAATTAATCAGTGACAGCAGCAGCAGTTAAAAGGTATTTGCATACCTCTCAGTCTTAGCTCAAGAAACCTGGATAAAGGCTAAAATAAAGGGGGAACAAAGGCTCAAAAACAGGAACAGACTATAAATATGGTTCTTATAAAATGAGAAAGTTGTTTGAATAATACGATTTGTGTTAGCATGCATTTTCTGAAGGAATTAAAGACTGAAACTCAAATGTATGATATTATTTAGTGACTTCAATCTTCAATAATTGACAACAAACCATAAATTTTAAGAGTGAGGGTCCAAAAAAAATTAAGTAAATATCTGCATATTTTTTTTTAAAAATGTTACATTTTGGATGTAAAATGCTTTAACTAACATCATTTACATATACTACAACAAGTTTCAAACATTAGGCGGAGGAACTATTTTACATCAAAAATATATATTAAAAAATAATATAGTAATAAAACCCATTCTGTAAGCACAATAATGCCCTCCAGGGTATGTGTTACTGTATAAATAATACCCTTCCAGGGATCTACAGACCTGACACCACACCTCTGAGTGAGCGTTATTTACACAGTAACATGCACCCTGTTGAGCATCATTGCTTACTTAACATATATAAATACTTACAGATATGGCTCAATAGAACTTCAGTCTTTCACTAACATACAGGCAACTACAGCTAAGGCAAATAAACTACATTTCCAGACCAAAATATGTCCACAGCAGTAAAATCAGCTATAGTGAAAGGAATACTACTGTTACAACTAGATCATAGGACATTACTAGGCTACTGGCCCTGAGGCCCTTACAAGCCTAGTCAATAATTAATCCATGTTCCAACAAGTCAGCCCCCTATGCCACTGTCCAGCAGGAACATAGGTGGAATCCCAGGGATGTATTTTCTGTTTCCCATCCAGTTATCCAGGTTGTGCTTAAAAATGTTTAAGAGGTACTCTGCTCTACATGGAGAGGGTGTCTATTCCACGAAAGGGAGAGTCTCTGGGACACAAATATGTCCCATCAACAAGTATTATTGATGTCACAGACCAGGTTGAGGTATCGCATGTGGGTTACTTGAGTGGAGCTTGACTTGCAAATATGCAGCAGTCCCATCAGGACAGGGTCTGAGATTGCTTTGCATGCCAGACAGATGCCACCTCTGAGGAGTCTGTAGGAGACTGAGTAAAGGGACAGGGCTTTTAGCCTATATGTGTAGGGTAGATGTTTGAGGATCTGGATTCTCTGGGTGAGGAATCTCTGTGGTCTGTCCAGCTGCTACATGTGCTTTGTGAGGTACATGCCGAAATAATTGGCCTTATAAGTGAAGAATACAGGGATGTTATGACCACCTTGTCCCTGGATGAGATACCCTTACTAATGGGGTGGGCCATGTAGAAAGCCTTCCATACAACAGAGGCAATATGGTGGTCAAAAGTCAGTTTGCTGTCAACCTGGGTTCCCAAGTCCGTTACGACTGATTGCATGCTTAGGTGCCTTATTATTAATGTGATCATTTTTGGGAACGTCATTCTCCCCATAAGGGATAATGATGCATTTTTTGGCATTCAGTTTGAAGGAGTCTTTAGATAGATTTCTGCAATTAAGCTTTCCTTTATACAAGCTACAACAAACAACCTTTGCAGATTTATCAACCTTTTTTTCCCTAAGAGATTAACATTGTTCCTCCCTTTACTAACCAAAACAGTTACCAGTTCATATTAGGTGCACAAAGTTAACTGTCTCTCTTGTTTACAAACTCATTAGACTCCTCCTCCTTCTTTGCTGGAAGGTTCTGCAGGAGAAACACCCCTTACAACATCAGATCTCTCTAATCACGTGACATCTCAGACTTTAATCCCCTCCAAAAAATAAAATTCATACTACATATAATGTCTTCTCAGTACCCACTCACCCCAAAAAAGAAAAACACAGCAGACACTGACTCATAAATTAAAGTCTATTGCCTCCTTCTCTGCATCTTGAGAAAAAAATGCCCTTTTTTAAGTAAAAAAAATAAAAATTCTTCCACAACAGTAATGTGACACAGGACTCTTAACCCCCACATTCTCTACAATTGAGTTTACGGTGACTTATTCTCTGTATTCCATTTCACTTTATATTCGACTCCTTATATTAACTCCATTTTTTCCTTATCCCTTCCTTCCTCGCTTTCAGGTATCATTGCTTCCATTTCTCCCTCCACAGTCATGTTTGTCTACCCTCTTACTAATCCCTTTTATTAGTAATTGTCCGTACATTGTCAAGAGTGCAATCTATGTTCAACAAGCCCAGGTGTAAATTTGGTTACAACACTTTACATTACAGGTTTCTGTATTGCCACCTCAAAATTTGTAAGAAAATATTATTCCTAATATATGTATTTCTTTAAAATATTTTGTGACATCAATATGTATAAAGGAAACATTACTGTTAATGCATATGTCACTATGTATATTTTAGATTTATATTATCACATCATTACTTTGCCTTTGTTTAGAGCAATAGTATTTTGAAGCTTTTCTCCCCAGGGCTTAGCTGAAAATGGGCCCTTTACCCAGCTAGACTATCCTAGTCAAGAATTGTCTACAAATGCATACATAAATAACCATCTCTCTGTAATTAGCTTTTACATGCAGGGTTTACCCATCCACTGTGCTTATGTTGCTCAATGTTTAACTTGTTTTCACGTTTCCTTGACAAGTAATATTGATTGTTTGTTTTCATTATTACATTATGATACCCCTCCAGCAGTCTGCAGTTTTGAGAACTTTACATTATGTGTGATATCTACCTTGGTTTTAAATTTTATTGCATCTCCTGTCTGAACCTGGAAAAAGTCAAATTGGAAAAATATATTTCCCCAGACAACAAAATAAGTAAATGAATGCATGCATGCATAAATACATACATACATATGTACATACATACATACACGCATACGTACATGCATGCAGGCATAAAATAGCACAAGAATGAAGGCATTGATGATGTATTTCGGATGTACATACATAAAAATATACGAATCTTGCATCCATCTTTCCACCCATAATGCCTTTTCCCCATTTTTTCACATGGGATGGGGGTGTCACATCAGAACTGAGCATCATGACATTAGATTATTCGACTCTGTTATCTACTTATGTTGTTAGGAAACAAAATGTATACTTACGTACCTATGGTGCATATACATGATAATTCCTAGCATACCGACACCTTCCATTGTACCTGACTTTTATAACTACTCAAACATTTACTTCTCATTGCTAAAATTATCATCTTGTATTTTCTTGAAAAGACTGTTAATCGGTGTCTGTTTTCATTGGTTGACAATGTGTTCTGCATACCTCTCAACCTCTTAGCACAAAAAATCTGGACAAAGCCAAAACTAATGATGGACAAAGGCCCAAAATAGGGACAGAGTTTTTAAATATTGCCCTTACAAATTTACAAAAGTTGCTAGAGTAACAGGATTTGTGTTATCATACATTTTACTGAAGGATATGAAGTCTGATACTCAAAAAATGTCACTATTTAGTGATTTTGATTCTCCAAGATTTGCCAGAAATCCACCAATTTTATGAAGAACAGGTCAAAAATATAAGACAAAAATCTGGACAATTGAGAGGTTCAGCTCCTACAGCCCACTTACAATCTCATATATTTTTATTGAGTATTACATAGGAAATGTTGCATGTATATGTAAACAAGCATCCCATCTGTTGTGTTTCTTTATTATTGTATTCATTGATGTACAAAATATTCGATAAGAAATAGAGAAATAAACAATCATACATAGTACCCTTGTTCATAGGGTCATAGGTATATACTAAGGCTAATGAACACCGGGGCCTTTATAAGCCTAACCATGCAACTCAACCCAATTGTGTTCCTATGTATCATGGATGTTTATTAGTTAGAAAGCTTCTAGAGGTTATGTGCTTGGGTATGTTATTTTGAGGATTACTGTTTGCCACTGTCCACATGGGGATTAGACCCAAGGCAAATGTATGATTTCCCATCCATTGATCACCGTTATGTTGAAATAGAGATAGGGATGGACTCTTCTTCACATGGATGGGATCCTCTTCCAGAGCATGAGGATCCTCTGAGACACTTATGTGTTTCACCAACGTGTCTTATTTATGTCACAAGTAAAGTTTAAATCCTTGGATCTAGTGATTCTGATGCTGTTTGTTTTGTGGATGTGCAAAAGGTCCATCAGAGCTGAATCCTAGGATGTCTTGTATACCAGGCATAGATCGCCTCTCAGTAACCTGTAAGAGACTGAGTATAGAGATAGGGCTTTAAGGTGATCCATAGAGGACAATATGTTTATATCCTGACTCTCCTGGTAAGGAACCTTTGTGGGCATTCCAAATGCTGCATATGCCTGGACAGATACATGCCGAAGGGGACATTATACAGTATGAAGGGTCTCATAAGGGCCAAATAAAGTGGCGCTATGACTTCCTTGGACCTAAATGTATTCTATTTCTTGTAAGTGGGTGACAGAATTACTTTCTTATTACCTTGGCCACATGTAGGTCAAAGGCCAGATTACAGTCTACATATGTCCCCAGATCACTGACTGATCATCTCACAGAGGTATCTTGTCAATAAAAACAACATTCCCTTGCTTTCTCACATTACTTATTTGTTCATCTCCATTTCTATAATTTTGCATACCACTGCTATGCATTTTTGCCTGTAACCATTCCTGTGTTCTATTCCACATGTATTCCTCTTTCATGTTTCTTTCTCCTTAATTGCTCATTGTTCCTCATTCACTCTTCTTAGGACTTGATCTATCCATGACCATTCCCTTGTCTGAGCCTCATTTAACTTGCCCCATTCTTTTTGCCAGGGACTCTTTCATGTCCTACAATTTAGGCAATCTCAACAAAAATGAATAATGACTACACCATTCTGCATGACAATTATATATGTCAAATAATTCCACACCTATGGAATAATCTTCTCTAGCAATTACACTTATATGTAGTAGTGACATGTTCCAGCTGTGTCTATCAGTTTATTTGAACCCTAATTTCTGAGCATTACAAGAAGGCCTGTCAACAGTATACTGTCTGTTGTTGGCTATTTTGGTTCTTTGGATTTAAAGGTCTATATTTACAAAAGTGTACAATTACAAAATGTTTCAACAAAAGGTAGAGGAGTCTCAGTCTGTACAGGCAACAAACATAACTCTACATTGATTAAACAGGATGAGCCCTTGAAATTTATCCACAAGCAAATCGCCATAGACAAAGTCCCATACCATATCCTAGCAAGATGTAGGTCACTTTCTAGGACCCTAGAATCATAACTAAACTTAACGGAGACACTAACCCTTAAACAAAATATCCTTTTCTTAGGGGATTTTAACTATCCCTCTACAGACTGGAAAAATACACTGCCTCATACTTGCAGACACTATGATTTCTGGACTTTACTAATAATACAAATATCCTTAACCAGATAGCCTGCACATCAACAAGAGATTCAAATATATTGCACCTGGTACTCACCAATATGGGAGAATACCCCCCACCCCTTTGTCATGTTCTCACTGGTGAGGTCAAACCACAAAGCTGTCTGAAATAAATGTAACAGTTAGGAAGTGTTCAAAGAAACTACACTCTATTAAGAGACAAGTTTATCAAAATTCAATGCTCCTCCCAAATCAGAGTTCACAACAACCAAAGTGGAATTATTCAGAGACTCTGTACAATCATGTAAATGGCTGTGTAGAGGCTGCTGTACCTAATAGAAGTAAGCCCAAAACAAACTCTAAAAACAAACCACAATGTTGAAATTCTAACCTTAATGGGGTATATAACAAAAGGAAGAAAGTCATGGCTACAATCATGAAGAGCAACTCTCATAAATGGCTCTAGAGAGGCTGCTATATGTACTAGAAGTAAGTCCAAAACAAGCTCTAAAAACAAACCACACTGGTGGAATTCTAACCTTAACAGTGTATATAATAAAAGGAAAAAATACATGGCTAAAATCAGGAACAGCAACTCCCATAATGGAAGAAGTTCTCTAATTTGTACTCAATAATGGGTATGATAAGGAAGGAGTACAGGGATGTTATGACATCCAGGAACAAGGAAGTCATAACATCTCTGTACTCCTCCCTTATCAGACCCATTATCGAGTACAATGCCCCCTCGCCATGTACCTTGCCAAGCACATGCAGCAGTTGGAGAGACCACAGAGGTTCCTGACCAGGAAAATCCAGGATCTCAAACACCTATCCTATACAGATAGGCTAAAAGCCCTGTCTCTCTACCCAGTCTCATACAGACTGCTCAGAGGTGACCTGTGTCTGGCATACAAGGCCATTTCAGACCAAGCCTTGGTGGAGTTGCTTTATATCTGTAAGACAAACTCCACTCATGCAACCTGCATGCAAGGCCTTAACTTGGTCTGTGCCATTAATAGAACATGTTGGTGGGATAGATTTGTGTCCCAAAGACTCTCCCAACTGTGGAATAGATTCCCTCTCCATGTCAAGCAGTGTACCTCTCTAGCCCTCTTTAAGAGGTACCTGGATGATGGGATGGGAAACAGAAAATATACCCCTGGGATCCCAGCTGTGTCCCTACTGGACAGGGGAAACAGGTCCTGACTTTGAGGGAACATGGGCAAAATTATTGGTTAGGTTTATAAGGGCCTCTGGGCCAATAGCCTGGTATCATCCTATGAACCTATGAATTAAAGTAAATAGGAAACTAAGAGGAAAACTTAACTCTAACAAGGGCATCTATGAAGTCAAGACAGCCTGATAGGCTAAAGACTACCACAAGGCCTTCTAGAGCTATGTCAAAAATCTCAAAGGCAGCACACATTAATGTGCCAAACTGGTAGTCAGTGTCCCACCTTCACTGAGCAGAATGACATGGCAAATTTGCTGACTGACAAATTCAGCTCAAACTTCACTCCTCACTCTCCTCCACCTCCTTCCATGAAATACCTACTAGCATAACCCTCCAAAATTAACAGAAAGCAGGTCCTAGAGGTACTCACTAAGGCCTAAAACATGGCCTCAATGGGCAAGGACAATAAACTGGGATGCCTCATAAATAGCTGGAACCTTGACCTATCAAGGACCACTTGAGTCACATTCCAACTATAGCCTCAAAGCAAGCTTTTTACTGTGAGAATAGACGTTTGCAGCTATTGTCCCACTTCACTACAGTGGACCCAAAACTGACACTTAAAACTTTAGATGTATTAGTCTGAATAGTCTAATATGCAAAGCCATGTAACTAGTTATCATGGAACTGTTAATCAAATGCATAGCCAACCTTCAGGCACTGGATCCAACTCAGTTTGGCTTTGCCAAGGAAAGATCATGCCTACTAAACCTGGTGGACTACTTTGAGAAGGTCACCAAGGCAATGGATAAGGGAAAATGGTGGATACCACCTACTGGGACCTGGCTAAGGCATTCAGTACAATATCCCACTCAGGTATAGTTGTCAAACTCATCAAACTGGGTGTAAAACCCTACATAACTCATTGGGTTGCCAGCTGGGTCAGACAGGAAATAGGACATCAGGACTGGTGATACCACCAACACTAAGAGACCGGTCCACAGTGGGGTACCTCAGGGCTCTGTGATGGGGCTGTTCCTATCTGGCATCTACTTCTCTGAGATAAAGGTTAAATTCAAGGGCATTTGGCTGAAAAAGTTCACAGATGATTGCAAATTGGGAGTTATCGCAGATTCCCTCCCATGACACAAACATCTTACTAGAGGGTCTTACACAGACAAATGACAGCTGTCAAAGTCGTGGACTAAAACTCATAGCCAAGAAATGAATTACAGTGCCTTTTGGGGAAACTGCCAGTCAGGCTAATTACTCCATCAATAAGACACCCTTAAGCATCAGGGATCTTAGAACATAGGTAGACAGACAGCAATCTGGACTTTGATCAACATGTGGCCAAGGTTGTAAGAAGTAGGAGCAGCATACCTTTACATCTGACACTACAACTTTTTAGCCACTTGAAAGCATGGCACTGTAGCCATACCATGTTAAAACTGAAAAAGAAAGCATATTTTTCTGGTCAACTTTATAAAATTGCGATATAATGAGAACTTGTTTTTCATTCAAGGAACCTTGAAGTGCTAGAAATACTATTTATATATATATATATATATATATATATATATATATATATATATATATATATATATATATATATATATATGATTATATTGGGATATGAACAGGAAAAAAAATCAGTGAATTTTAATATGATACATATTAAGAAAATACATAAAAGAATGCCATCCCACCCAAATGACTTAATTGCATCTGCAACCTAATTAGCATGGCACAGACTGCTTTTCCAGCCTGGTGAACAATGGTCACACAACCCCATGTGAAAACTGGGTATAGTGCCAGGCAATGCAAAAAAAGCCTCTGGAATGCTATATGTTGCCTGTCTATAAGTAGGCATATGTCAGTTACACTAATGCAGTACACAATAAAAAATAATCAGGGAGTTTTAATGACATACATGGGTATTATCTGAATTCATTAACCATGGTAGAGCACTGATCACAAATGACCAATTTCAGTCTCTGACCAGCAATGATAAAAGAAAAGAAATGCAATTTTGTGTTTACAGCTTTAAGGTTAAGAAATAAAGTTTCATATTTACAGCACGATTCAAAATGTAATAACAGATCACTGTTGTAAAGATATTGTATGCTATGCTTGATCTTACTGCAAAAGCAGAGAATTATGCAGAACAGGTATATACAGTTATATACAAGAGAGGGACATAGTGATACCAGAGTATGCTAAACACTGAGTGGTTTATAGAACACATTTTTTGGGATGAAAACATGAACACATTGAAAAGGTGCTCCAAACAAGGCAGCAGTTTTATACTTTTTGCTGTCTCTCCCACCCTTTGAGCCACATGTAATTCCCCTGGAATGAATATACCTATTACAACTCCTCCTTAATTAAAACTTGTTTAAATTCAGTACAAATCTTCTAACTGCATTACAACTCCTTCCTCAGAAAATGTTGTTGCTAAATTACACAATCAACAATTATCTAACTTCATTTTCTATTACAAATTCATATTATTCTCCTTGCAATTACATAAGCACCAGTTTGATTTCACCCCACATTCTTCTCAAATATTAAAGTGTTATCACCACCCTGAAATAAGACAGAAGAAAGTAGCACTTTCCTGTTTTTAATTACAAGACATGTGACTGACTGGTACATGCATAAATCTCATGTACAGTGTTAGTAAGAACAGTAAACAATCACTTTACTCTAGGTGATTTTCCCTGTATCCTATATTAGTTTCAAAATGCTACTTGCACTCCATAACTTCCAGTTAAGACTGACAGCGCCAGGACTTACTTAGTTGCCTTATAATGTGGTGACCCCTACACCAAAGGATTGTTCAATGATAGGTAGTTCTGGAGATTCATCATATTAAACAAAACATGCATAGCAGAAAGTACATCATGTGGTTTTACATTATAAAATATCCATTGTGCCACACTGAAAGTGATTTGCAGTCAGTTGATTAAAAGGACTAGCTGATAACCAACCAGATAGCTTGGTTTACTGAGCCATTTCACATTGTTGGCAAAAGTCAATAGCTTTCTGTATAATCTGTACCATTTTTCTGTGTTTCACCTGCGGACCTCTGACCCCTGTTCCTTTGATGTAGATAACATTTGGAATGGCTTTGTGTCCTGATAGTTTCATGCAAGTCTACATTTGCTAGTTCTGCCTATTCCTGGGGAATTCCTTACACTCTCTTTTGTGTGACATCCTTCTCATCCATCCCTATGGTGTCAGCTCATGTGTTGTCACTTCCTGTAAGCTCCACTTCTAGTGCACTGCCACTTTTCTTGACATTTTTACAGGCCTCTCACTGGTCTGCTGTCGACAGGTGTTTGCTTTCATCCTGCCATTTTAGTGGAGAGGGGTGAATTATTTTATATTCAATTTTTATCCTCATTTGTTCTATTAATTGAAAACTCATTTGAAGACACACTGATTTCCATCAAATCATTTTATATTTAATTTTTATCCCCCATTTGTTCTATTAATTGAAAACTCAATTGAAGATACTTTGATTTCCATTGAATCTTGGGGGTGCTTCTGTCCCTCTAACAGCATCCTGAAAGGGGTCAGCTCAGCAGGAATTTTTTAAAACAGACATGTATTTCCTATTGAAAACCATATGTGGTCTAATAGATTCAAGACTCTTACTCTGAGTACTATCCACATCCACTATGATGAAGGTATATAATATCCGGAGATTACAGCTCGTTTACTTTATTTTGAGCTTTGAAAGCATTTTTCTTCTAAGGAACAATTGCTTATCTAAGTAATGAAATATTCTGGTTGTCATTCCATCAGTTTCCATCCTGTTAATAAGAAGAGCACTGCTGAAAAATCAGTCTTTACAAGAGTGTGTTTGCAGGTTTCAGCTTACTTGTCATGGATATTGCATGTCTGGAGATATTCCTTCACTTTTGTCAATCTTATGAATCTCCAAGTCATGGAATTATTGGAGAATTTGCATCAGTTTTAAATAAAAAAAGCAAAATTTTTTCAGTCCTTCCTATGTTTTCAGAGATGCCGGTAAGGCATATAATCCCATCTCCTGACACTGTTCACCTGCTTTCTGTTTCTACTTTAAATGTGTCAGCTTGTTCTCTGTATTATGACCTTTTGTATGAAAAATGATACTGCTTGAGATTTAACTGTGATATGTAGATTACTAATTTCAGTTCATAAGGCTGACAATTCTTCTTCTTCTTGCTACCATTTTATATAGGACTGTACACCTTGGTTTCATCTGCAGCAGCCTTCATATTTTTCTGTGTTAATCCTCTGTTGGCCAAAACTTCAGACTTCTCACCTGAAGTAGTCTGTATATTCCCCTGTGCTGCCCTTGTCTTCAAAAGTCCAGAGCCTGAGAGAAAAAAAAATCGTTTGGAAAAAAACTGAGGTATTGGCAAGAGTAAAGGAGAAACTAATCTTCCTAGTCAGAATCCAAACCATGATCCCTCATGGCACGCATGTTCTAATTTTGACATAAATAGGTTTATGCCAATGTTTTTGGCTCAGTAATAAATTTAAGTAGTGAGTTTCTAGGTAATGTGTAATTAATGTAGCAGCTCGTACAATGCAGTCTCTATAAAATGGAAAATACGGGGTAGCATCAACATAGATCTTAAGGTAGTGCATGTACTAAACCTATGCTGCAGGTATTTGTGAGTCTGTTATTCAGAGTTCTGGGGAATCAGCTCTGCCAGTGTTTTACTTGTGTTAAAAGTTAAAGTTTTCCATTGTTATCACAGACAAGGTTTTTTATCAATGTTTTAGGGAATGTACATAATATAACATAAATTATGCAGTTTAACATGTAGCTGATATTGTTTACCTACTACTTTGTAGTTGGGTATTTGCCAAGGATTTAATACATTGAACTGTATCAACATGCCAACAATTATAACAAAATTGGAGGATGGATGCCAATGATGTGGAGTTATGCAGATCTCACCACTTCCTCATTGTAATCAAAAACAGTCAATGCAAGACATCCAATGATTACAAGAAAACAAGCCAATCTTAAAAACAATAAAAAAGCCACAATTTTTGGGACGAAAATCAAAACTGTATTGTCCCTCATGAATGGAAATATTCCGTACTAACAAAGAATGGCTTGACACAGCAAGACACTGCAAATAACTGCGAATATAACTAGAACACCATTAAAATGTTCATTATCATGTAGTAATGTAAAAAAAAAGCAATGTGAATAAACTCCTTTTCTGGATAAAGACATCTTCCAAAAATTTGTTGCCGGCAGTTAGAATGGCAAAAAGAAAAGAAGTACTCCAGGCCAAAGTGAAATCTACTTCCTATAGTCTCATCTGGCTATAAAATGAACTTAACTTTCCATCAGCCTTACACTAAATGCAGCTGCCAATAATTAATCATGTTCACGTCCCTAAAATGACACCATGGTTCACATCTCAAAAAAGTGAAGTGGCTACCACTTCATCACAGAACAAAAGTTTATATGACCCCTTATTTACAAGTTACTCATTCTTAACACATTCTCAGCCCTTGTCAGCCAACTCTTCCAGTCTTCCTCAGATTACAACCAAAGTTTACTTTCTCCTTCAAATACCTCTTTACAAATGCTAGAACTAGGTTACACTGGATGAGTCATAGCTTTTCCAGTCTTGCACCTTAAATTTGGGAGTCACTCCATATTAAACAAAAAGATTCCAACTCATGCACAACATTCAGATCTTGCCTTAAAAGAATCTCATTGAAACAGTTCCCATTGACTTGTTTTTCATAACTGAGTCACATTACCCAATCACTACGTCACTCTCCAAATGAGCCATCCAGTACTGAGTGCAATCTCTTCAGCAGTACATAGTTGTGGAGAAATGTTTCCATCTAATTTTGCAAAATATTATTCATTACCTTACTATTCCAACTGCTCTTTTATTCTCTTCTCCTTCCTATATTCATCCCACCAATTCACTATCTGCTCCACTCAATTCTCTTCTGTATTTTTACTTATCTTGCCTAACTTAACTCACAATACTGATCTGTCTTACTAGAATTTGTAAATTCTCTCTCTCTCTCTCTATATATATATATATATATATATATATATATATATGTGTGTGTGTGTGTGTATAGATATATTGCTCATATGTTAAACATGTCCATTTTTCTCAAATGATCTTCCTTTGTCTAAGTCAAATTGTGACTTGTTTGATTGTGTGTGACAGCTATCTGAAATAACAGATTCACAGAACTGAATATGCTGTGTGTGCATTTGGTATTATGTGGTTTACTTGCTGGTTATAGAAAGTTTATTTATTTAAATGTTTTATAGGTTCATAACTGTGTAGTAGGCTAATGGCCCTGGAGCCTTTATAAGCCTAGCCCATAGAAGTGTCCTGGCATTGTGCTGCTCGATGTTAGTTCCCAGTGCCTCTATCAAGTAGAGCCACTGGAGTGATCCCCGGAGTGAACTTTCTATTACCCATCCACTCATCAAGATTTTTCTTGAAGAGGGACAGTGAGGTGCTCTGCTTGACATGTATGGGAAGTCTGTTCCAGGGCATGGGCAGTCTCTGGGTGAGAAACCTGTCCCTCCAGCATGTTCTGTTGATTGTGGTAATGAGGTTGAGGTCTTTGAAGCATGTGGTATGGAGGGATTGGGATTTCTTTAGATGTAGTATTTCTAACAGAGCTGGGTCAGACATGGCTTTGTAAGTCAAGCAGAAATTGTGTCTAAGTAGGCAATATGAGACAGAGAATAGCTGGAGTCTTTTGAGTCTGTCCATGTAGGACATGTGTTTAATGCCTAGGATCCTCTTCATGAAGTACTACTGTGGCTCTCCAGTTGTTGCAAGTGTCTAGTGAGGTACATGCCAAATGGGGCATTATACTTGATTATTGGTCTAATGAGGGAAGAGTAGAGAGAGAGAGACGATGACCTCTTTCTTCCGGGATGCAAAACCCTTGGTAATGAGATGTGCCACATAGGACATTCTGACCACAGTAGCAATGTGTTGGTTGAAGGAGAGGTGCTGTCAACCTGCATCCCCAGATCTCTTATAATGCCTGCAGTGTTCAGTGGGCTCCCATCATGTCTGC
The DNA here is from genome assembly GCF_019279795.1 of Protopterus annectens. Lineage (NCBI taxonomy): Eukaryota > Metazoa > Chordata > Ceratodontiformes > Protopteridae > Protopterus > Protopterus annectens. The sequence continues at coordinate 934,874,855 of NC_056726.1, forward strand.
ATCACTTGGGGAGTTAATAATGGCTCCCAGCTTGCAGTTGTCTGCAAACTTGGTCAGCCAAAGTCCCTTTGTGTTGGCCTGGACTTCTGAGAAGTAGATGCCAAACAGGAGAGGACCCAGGACCGATCCCTGTGGGACTTCACTCATGACTGTTCGGCAGTATGACTTGGAGTCCACTACTTTCACACTGTGTGTTCATCTGTGAGCCAATTTCCAACCCACCTAGTGATAAAGGGGTTGATGCCTAGTTTGGTGAGTTTATCAATAATTCCTGAGTGAAGAATGGTATCAAAGGCCTTGGACAGATCGAGGTGGGCTGTATGCACTGCCTTACCTTCATCCACAGCCGTGGTGACTGACTCAAAGAAGTCAACCAGGCTGAGCAGGCATGATCTCTCTTTCACAAAGCCAAATTGCATGGGGTCTAGAGTTTGGAGATTTCCTTTATCTTTGTTAATCAGGTCCATGATGATGCACTCCATAGCTTTACAATTCAGACTCATCAGCCTAATAGGGCAATAATTCCAGGGTCTGTAGTCACTCCCCCTTTATGGAGAGGGATGACTGCAGCAGTGCACCATTCGTTAGGGAGAAAGCCTGAGGTGAGGCTATGACTGAACAAGGCACACAGGCGTGGTGCCAGTTCGCTTTGTAGTTCATGTATAACACAGCCAGGGATATTAATGGGTCCCATGCAAGCTATATTAGTAATAATCAGGTCAAGGATGTTGGACAATGCAGCTTTAACCTGTGCTGCAGTAATGCTGAATGCCTGGCATTATTCTGGTATTGTGATTGGTCTTTTAGGTGGGGAGAGAAGGGTAAAGTTGGCACTGAATCTGCCAGCCAGTATGTTGGTAATATCTGTTGGATCAGTATAGGAGGTACCATTGTGCAGTAACTCAGAGCAAATCTGGGTATTACCATGGAGGTTCTTGATATGACTGGCTATAGAAGTCTTTGTGATTGTTTTTAGTGTCTGCAGCAATTCTGCCTTCATAGCTGGCATTTGAGGATTTGATGAGGGACCTCAATTTTTTGTTGAGGCTAATAAGGGAGTTAATCCAGTCTTGGGACTTCGCCTTCTTCTGCAACAGTTTCTTCCTTCTATTGTAGAGTTTATTAATGGCAAGTGACCCCCAGATTGGCTTCCTTTTTTTGGAGGAGAACATCCTGTTTCTGTTGGATATGGTTAGTTCCATGCATTTATGTACATGTTCGTACAGTGCATTGGTGCATGATTCGGCAGTCATGCAGCTATTTTCCATTGGCATGGGTGCTGTGAAGTTAGCTACCTCTGTTTTTAGGAGTCCAAAATCAGATTTGGAGAAGTTTGAGCATCCTGTTTCTGTTGGATATGGTTAGTGCCATGCATTTATGTACATGTTCGTACAGTGCATTGGTGCATGATTCAGCAGTCATGCAGCTATTTTCCATTGGCATGGGTGCTGTGAAGTTAGCTACCTCTGTTTTTAGGAGTCCAAATTCAGATTTGGAGAAGTTTTTCAAGGTGATTACCTTTGTGGGGGGGGGGGTGAGATGTGCATTTCCATGGTGGTTAGTTTATGGTTGGATCTGACCAGGGAGGGATTGACCATTGGTATAGAGCAACGGTCGCCCATGTTAGTAATAACCAGCTCAAGGATGTTGCTTCCTCCAGTGGGGGTCAGATGAGCTGGTCCAGGGTACGGCAAATGATGAATTGCAGGAAGCGTTGGGCCAGTGTATTGGTGCTTCAGCAGTTTTCCCAGTGGATGGAGGGGTAGTTGAAGTCTCCTAGTAAGAGAGTGTTGGGTTGGACTTTGATAGATTCCAGGGTGCTTAGGAATGTGGCGTGAGAGTCTAGGGACTCATTATCTTCCTTCATTGAGCCTGTAAATGATCTGTTGAGATCAGTGCTCTGCACTGTTTAAGTATGCAAAAGACTATTCATTAGCTTGTATGTTGAATAATTCAGTGGATGAGAGACCTGTTAAATGGATAATAAAGAAAAATTGGAAGTTTTTATCCAATTTTTTGGATATCCGAAAAGTAATAGGGGAGACTCCTGTTTTTGTTACAAAGAGAGGGAAAAATTTGAAGGAACAATTTTATAAGAAAGCTGACAGTTTGAATGCTAATGATTCTATAGGGATGTTTAGATGTGGCATTTGTAATTATTGTCCCCTAATTATGATGGGTTCTAAAGTTAGAATTCCAGCCAGGAATTATGAGTTAGTTTTAAGTGGGCATTTTGATTGCATATCTAAATTTGTAGTTTATTTAGCATTGTGCAAATTATGTCCAGCTTTCTATATAGGAAGAACTACTAGGTGCTTTTATTTTAGAATTTATGAGCATCTAAGGGCTATAAATAGGAATGATAGCACTAATGCCTTGGCTAAGCACATTGTTTCCTGCCATTTGCATGACAATTCCAGTAATAAGTTTTTGTTTACAGTAATACATCAGGTTGTAAATTATGAAAACAGGTGGGATGCTGAAGAGGATCTTGACTGGAAAGAATATTGTTGGCAGGTAGGTTAAATGCATGTGTTTTTCCTGGCATCATTGATAGGGAGAATTTCAAAGTAGTATTGAAGAAGAAAGGGTTAAAGCACTGAGGCAATTAATCATGATTTTAAATTATGCTATTTAAATGTGTTTTTAGTGATGTGTAACTTGGTCTGAAGAAGTTCACTTCAAACAAAAGCGCTTACCATTTACTTTTATGTTTGTTTTATATTAAAAGTTTGGTATTGATTTTTTGGTGCCGTTTTTTCTTGACATATTTCAAACTTATTAAGAATTTTTTTTTCTATGTGTTTTTTTTTCTCTGCCACTCCCTGCCAACTATCAGTCTGAAGCAATCAGTTAAGCATTTTATTCCCCAGTCAGTAAGAGCCAGTCAAGTAGGCCATCATCCAGGCAGCCATCAGGAATTTTGTTTATTGTGGTCCTAGCCCTACATGCTGTATCTGGCATGCATGCATGCTTGCAGAAGCAGTGCCTAGAGTGCCTTAAATTACAGGCATGCATGTTCCCTTACGCATCACTGCTTAGCTAAGGTTAAACTATTTCCGGTGCCATAAAGTCTGCTCTTCAAGTCTTCCCTTAGAACTAGACAGTTTTTTAGTTTTAACACTCAGTTCTGTTTCTTTGAGCTCAGATCTTGGTCAGAACTCATTATAAGCACTAAATAAGCCACAAATTACTACAGCACTCAACTTTCCTCACTTGTCTAGAGGAAAACAGTTTTTAGTACTTAATAAATAAGCACCTATCCAGGCATGTCTAAGGGTCAGCTCCTGGTGTTTTCTCCAGTCTACCTGATGAATTTGGACATCTTGGGGCAATGCAGCCATTGCCTCATGTACACAGACAACCCTCTCATCCTACCCCGCAACACTACAACCTGTGAGAGATGCACTTATATAGCAAAACTGGAAGCAAAGCTCTCTTCACCCAAGATGGGACTGGACAGTCATGGGAGAAGGTAAACAATTGCACCACACCACACTCATCACATAGTCCCTCAAGAGCTACACCACCAAAAGACACACATAGCAACACAAAACACACACCTACATTTGCGGAGGCTCTCAATAAAAATCCGTTCAAGCAACAGAGACCTCTAAAGCAGAAATGCAAGAGATCTTCCCCCCCAACACAACCCAAATGACACATAGCCCACAAACGCAGTGTGCCACTCAACCACAGCCCATAAGACATATCAACGTACCCAACACTCTAGTCATATGTGACTCTATAGTCAGGCACACTGATGTTCCACTCACCAGGCTAAACAAGGAGAAAGTTATTGTCAGCTGCTTGTCGGGTGCCAGGATCTGCCACATAACGCATGCATTCAGGTCACTCCACAACAAGTACAAATATGACTCTGTCATTGTCCATGTTGATGTGAATGACCTGAGACATACCTCCCCGGACTACATGAAAAGAGACATGGAGGAACTCTCCGATCTTGTAGCCCATGCAGGTATGACCCTAGCCCTGAGTAGCATCCTGCAATCACCCAGTATGATACCACAGTACAAGGACAAAATGATTGACTTCAACAATTGGCTAAGCTTCTGGTGTCATTCTAAGGGGATCCAGTATCTGTCTGCCTGGGATGACATGATTGACAGACCACAATGCTTTACCAGAGATGGCCTGCACCTGTCGGCCTTGGGATTCCGGATACTGGCTAAGGCTCTTGGCACCCCTATAGTGCCTTTTTTAGGCAAGTTTCACATGAAAAATTCATCACAATAACAGGTACAAGCAAGTAAAATCTGAGTGTAATGCTACTCATTGCTAGAAGTCTAAACCTCAATATGCATTCACTGGAGGCACTCCTTAAAATGGAGAACAAAAGACATCTGTGCAGTGACAGAGACCCGATTCAATGCTCCAGAGAGCACCCCTGCATTATCAGGCTATAATTCATACCACACCTTTCAGCCACCTAACCTGGATGAAACACTAAAGGGGGAGGTGTGTCCATATTCATTAAGGATATCCACAACTCCAGGTTAGCTGCTTAGCATAATGCATCTGAGATTATCCAAGTGCAACTAACTCTGGGCAAGACTGCAATCCAAATTGTAACTTGCTGCAGATCCCACACCATGCCACAGGATTCCCACTCCTCATTTCTTGATACACTGGAAAATATTAGGGTACAACCCAACACCCTAATAATGGATGATTTCAACTACTACCATTAACTGGGAAAACTACTCATGTACTAACTCTTTTGCTTAACGTTTTCTGGAATTCATAAATTCCAATGCCTTGGATCAACTTATCCACACCCCCACCAGGGGCAGATATATCCTAGACCTGGTCACTACCAACATGGGCAAACGGTTTTCCACACCAGAGGTCAATTCCTCATTGGTCAGATCCAACCACAAGCAAATCATCCTAGACATCCACATCCTGCCCCCACCCCCCATTAGGGAAACCACCGTAAAAAATTTATTCAAAGCCAACGTTACACTTCTTAAGACAGAGGTGGCAAACTTCACGACACCCATGCAGACGGACAATAGAGGTATGACTGCTGAATCCTACACAAATGTACTTTATAAGCACTTACATGAGTACATGGATCATGCTATCCCTAACAAAACTAAGATGCTATCCTCCAAAAAAAGGAAGCCAATCTGGTGGTCCCCTGCCATAAACAAACTCAGCAACAGAAGAAAAAAACTGTTGCAAAAAATGTAAAATCCCATGATTGGAGGAATTCCCTGGTCAGCCTCAGTAAGAAGCTGAGATCCCTCATAAAATCCTTCAAAGCTATTTACAAAAAAAATAATCACCACTAATTCTAAAGACAACCTCAAAGCATTCTATAGCTAGGTCAGGAATCTCAATGGCAACACTCAGACCTGCTCTGAGTTACAGCAAAATGGCACTAAATATACAGAACCAACTGATATTGCCAACATCTTAGCAGATAGGTTCAGTGCTAACTTTACCCCCCTCTCACCCCCTAAAGGGCCCATCTCTATACTGGAAGAATGCAAAGTTCCTGTAATCACAGCTGCACAGGTAAAAAACACACTCTCCAAAGCCAAGAACACAGCATCCATGGGACCTGAAAGCATCCCAGGCTGCATTCTACATGAGCTACAGAATGAACTGGCACTCCACCTAAGCATCATGTTCAATAACAGCCTCACCTCAGGCTTTGTGCCCACTGAATGGTGCACAGTGACAATTATCCCACTCCACAAAGGGGGAGCCACCATGGACCCCGGGAACTACCGCCCCATTAGCCTAACGAGCCTGGTCAGCAAGGATATGGAACGTATCATCATGGAACTTATAAACAAAGACATTGGTAATCTCCAAACTCTGGACCCCACCCAGATCAGGTTTGTTAAAGGCAGATTATGTCTGTTAAACCTGATAGACTTCATTGAAGCAGTCAACAAAGCCGTACACGAGGGTAAGGTGGTTCAACAAGCCTATATAGATCTCGCCAAGGCTTTTGACACCATCTCCCACTCTGGAATTATATACAAACTCACTAAACTAGGTATAAAGCAGTATGTCACAAGATGGGTTGTCAACTGGCTCACTGACAGAACTCACACTGTGAAAGTAGCAGACTCCAAATCCGACTTCAGACCAGTGACAAGTGGAGTACCACAGGGTTCAGTCCTGGGTCCTTTCCTGTTTGGTATCTACTTTTCTGAAGTACAGGCTAACACAGAAGGTCTTTGGCTAATGACATTCACAGATGACTGCAAACTAGGTGCCATAATCGAAACTCCTAATGATGTGGATATCCTGCAAAAGGGTTTCACTGAGACAAATGCTTGGTGTCAAAACCATGGCCTCAAGCTCAATGCTAAAAAATGCATTGTCATGCCCTTTGGTAAAAACTCTGTACCCATGAGCTACCACATAGGCAGTAGTCTGCTTAACACCGAAAGTGTGATAAGAGACCTTGGGACACAGGTGGACAGTAGACTCTCCTTTGATAATCACATCGCCACAGTAGTCAGGAAATCCTTCTACGTGGCATACCTCATCACAAAAGGGTTCTCATCCAGGAAAAAAAGAGGCCATTGTTCCCCTCTACTCGTCACTCATTAGACCCATTATAGAGTAAAACACCCTTTTTGTTATGTACGTCACAAGACATCTACAACAACTGGAAAGGCTGTAGAAACAGCTCACAAAGAGGATTACCATCCTCAAACAGATGCCCTATGCAGACCATCTCAAAAAACTCCAGCTTTACTCCGTCGCATATCGCCTACTCAGAGGTGATCTCTGCCTAACATACAAAGCTATGTCAAACCTAGAACTGTTACACATGCTCCAATTAAAGAAATCCCAATCCCTCTGAGCTACATGCTCTGGGGACCTAAACCTGGTCACCACAATAAACAGAACATGGTGGAGAGATAGATTTCTGTCCCAGAGACTTCCCATAGTCTGGAACAAACTACCTATCTATATCAAACAAATCTCCTCATTAGCACTCTTCAAGAAAAATCTTGATGATTGGATGGGAAAGAGGAAATTCCCCCTGGGGATCATCTCTGTGGCTCTGCTCAACAAGAGCACAGGAAAACAATTTTCTTGGGTGGCAAAAGCCAGGGTATCTTTTTGGCTAGGCGTATATAGGCCCTAGGGCCAACAGCCTAGTACCTACCTATGAACCCCATGATTTTTAGAATGTGAATATGTCTTGACAATGCCTATTGAACACCCATGAACCACACATACCTTTCTATAGTATGTTCGATCATCATAGAAAGTCCCACCCTACAAATCTTCTAGGATATATGAGCTGACAATTGGCATTCACTTCTACACTCCCCAGGTTCCTGCAGTGCTTGAACCACTGAATGATCTCATGTCATCTGAGTCATAGTCGAGGTTTAAACACTCTATACCAGAAAGCAAGTGACTATCTGGCAATCCGTCTACACTTTGTTTTGTTGATGGTCACTTTTTTCAGACAAATGAGAGCGCACATAATCTCAGTGTTACTTATGACCTCTGACGTCTATGGCCTGAAAATATATCATGATATGAATACTTTATAAGCAGTCTTTGCACCTGCTGATATGTAAAGGAGTATTTCATAGATATGAAGCACCTCAATCATAGTTCATTTCTGGAGAGTTTAAAGGCACTGATTTATATGAAAACTTATTAACAGCTAGCATCATACTGCAATAGGTTATGTTTAGATGAATAGATGGCCCAATAAGTGTTTGATGCAGATGTGTTAAACTGGCTTCTTGGAAATGTTATCCATTTTTTTTAGGCACAGCATTATAACAACATTTCTCCAGTTAGCCAGGAGACTTTACTAGAAAAGAAGAAAGCCGTAAATTGTGCCTATAAGGATTCAAGCCATAAACAGCATAGTCACTGAGAAATAGTGCAAGGTTTGACAGACTGCCTGCCACATTCTTTAGCAAAAGCAATGTGTTAATTTTACTCTAGAAGCATGATTCTCACTCTGTCTCTCTAGCTTGAATTCATAATTTCACCCCTTCCTATCTCTAAATATCTGAAAACCTACTCCTGCTCAATATATTTACTTCTCTCTACAAATCTTCTCATATTTCACAAACAAAACAAAAAAAACCCACTGTGGATTCCATATTTCAAGTTGAACTATTGATTTATATGTCTTCTTCATAGTGTGAATTATTTAAAACTTATTTGCATTTCTTCCTTGTCATTACTGTCAATATAATAATGCTGTATTTTGAGTTTTAATGCAGATATAGAATTTCTGTATTAAGGAGCTTTTCTCCCCGGGCCTCCATTGAAAATGGGCTCACATCGGCCCAATGGACTTTCCCAGTTAAAAAACTGCAAATAAATAAATAAATAAATAATATTAATCAGAAGAATTTACCTTAGCTTCTTTTTCTCTGAGAACTGAATTTAATTATGCTTCTCCACCTCAGTCTGTTTTGGGTACAGCTGCCCTCCTTCACTGATCTCAGCTTATGCACCTCTGTCTTTAGCTTAATCATATTCTCTTGAATGTCATATTTTCCCCCAATAGTGACACACAGATAAAGGCAAAATTAGAGTTAATAAGTAGTGTCAGTGATACAACAGGTAGAACACCTCACTGTTGGTGTAGAAGGTTGTAGGTTCTATTCCCACACCTGGAAATTTGAGTGCTGACCCATTCCTTGAGCTGATTTTAGCTCTGGTGGCTGTAAAAGATCTCACAGCATGTAGCAAAAGGAGTAAGGGTCCTTTATTGTTCACAAATTTACATATAGGATCATAGGATTTTACTAGGCTATCGACCCAGAGGTTATTTCAATCCTAGCCATTTCATCCCAATGTAATTCCATAGATATTCTAGTCAATACCCAGGATTGTATTTATTAATAACTGCCCATGTCCAGGAGGATTGTGGGCAGTATTCCCATAAGAATTTATGGTGCCCCATCCATTCATCCAGGTTATTTTTGCACAGTGTCATAGAGGTACTCTGTTTTACATGAATTGGTAGCCTATTCCAAAGATGCAGCAGTCACTGGAAGACAAATCTGTCCTTACAGTATGTTCTATTTAAGTCGCAGACCATATTTAGATCCCTGGAATAGATAGCTCTAGTCCCGTTTGATTTATGGATGTGCAGCAAGTTTATTAGCTTTGGGTCTGAGATTGCTCTGTAAGCTAGGCATAAGTCTCCTCTAAGAAGTCTATAAGATACAGAGTATAGTGACAGAGACTTTAGTCTGTATAAGGCATGTGCTGGAGTTGATTGACCTTCTTTGTTATAAACCTCTGAGGTCTATCCAATTGCTGCAGGTGCTTTTTATGGTACATGCTGAATGGGGCTTTACACTCAATTATGGGCCTGATTAGGGCCAAGTATAGAGGGGTGACAACCTCCTTTGTTCTCGAGGTGACATATTTATTAATCAAGTGTGCTATGCAGAAAGCCTGCTTTAGTACAGTGGACACATAGTGGTCAAAGTTAAGATTGCAGTCAACTTGTGATCTCAGATCCCTTACACTTCGTAGGTACTTAGGGTATTCTTGTTGATTTGATACTGTGAAGAGACACTGTTTCTGCTGAAGGGAATAATGATGCATTTCTTTGCATTCAGTTTGAGAATGTGACTAAGACACCAATTGTTGGTCTGTGTAAGACCCTCCTGGAGTATACTGACATCATTTGGAGATTCAATAATTGCACCTAGGTTGTAGTCATCCACAAACTTAGTCAGCCACAGCCCTTTAGTTTTGGACTGAACTTCGGAGAAGTATATACCAAATAGGAGGAGGCCCAGTACTGACCCTTATGGCAGCCCACTGGTGACAGGTCTGCTAGTTGATGACTAGTCATCCACTTTGACAGTGTGTATCCGGTTTGTGAGCCAGATGGCAACAACCCATCTTACAACAAAGGGGTTTAAATTCAGTTTGCTAAGTTTATTGGTAATGGCTGAGTGTTGGATTGTGTTAAAAGCATATGCCAAGTTGAGATATGCTGTGTACACAACTTTGCTCTTGTCAATGACCCTGGTCACATTTTTGAAGAAATACACCAGATTTAACAGGCAGAATCTTCCCTTGACAAAGTCAAATTGTGTTGGATTCAGAGTTTGGACGTCACCTATGTCATTTTTTTATGAGGTCCATAATGATACGTTCCATGGCCTTACAGACAATGCTGGTTATTAATATAGGTATATAATTCCCTGGGTCTGTTGCTAGGCCACCTTTGTTGAGAGGAATAACTGTTGCTTTTCTCCTTTCCATAGGGACAAAGTCTGTGTACTTAATGGTGATGCTAGTTCATGTTTTAGCTTGTTTAGAAGACAGCCTGGGATGCTGTCTGGTCCCATAGAAGCTGCATTTTTTGCCTTGGACAAGGCTTTAATGACCTGCTCTTCAGATATGTAGGGTGGGAGGGAAGTTTGGGCAAGGTTTGTGATACGTTTGAATGGATAAGGGTGTAAAATTTTCACCCAACCTATACAATAGCAGGTTTGCTATTTCTGTGGGTTCAGTGTGTGTGTGGTACTGTTAGTCACTAGTTCAGCATATGCTTGAATCCTACCATTTAGGCTTTGTACATAGCTGTAAAAGGCCTTATGGTTATCCTTGACTGTGCTTTCTAAGTTTTCCTCAAAGATGCCCTTAAAGGATTTGACATGTTATCTTATTTGCCTGTTGAGGCTGAGGAGTGTGCTTTTCCATAGTTGGGGCCTCACCTTTGTTTTCTTGGACGGCAACTTTTTGCATTTGTTGTAAAATTTGTTGATGCTGGATGTCCACCATGCCAGCTTGTTTTTGCTTGGGGCTCTGACTTTGATTCTCTCTGGTACAGACATGTCTATACACTTACACAAGTAATTGTGCAGGGCTTTAGTGTAAGCTTTGGTGTAGTTAACACTTCCAGCTGGTGGTGGGGCCTGGAAAGCATTTATACCTTCCCCTAGGAGGTTATGATTTGTCTTGGTGAAGTTTTTTTAGTCTGACTTCATGCTTTGTGAGTTCTGGCATTAGGGCCAGCTTGAAGGTGACTAATTTGTGGTCAGATTTAACTAATGAGGGTCCGACACTTGCAGCAGTGCATCTGTTTGTCATGTTGGTGAGGACCGGATCTACAATGTTTGTTCCACTTGACAGGGTGTGTACAATTTGTTTCAGGGCATTTGAGTTAACAAAGTCAAGGAACTTTTGCACTAGTGAGTTATGGCTAGAGTAGGTTTCCCAGTTGATGATGGGATAATTGAAATCCCCCATAACCCTAGTGTTTCAGAATATTTGGATTGTCTCCAGTTTGGTCAAGTCATGACCCATGGAGGGGGAACTATAACTGGCTATGACTTGAGTTGGGGTCATACCCACCATAACCTGAATTTGGAATAACTGCATGGAGTTTTCCAGTCTAACTAGATGGGAGGTGAATTTATTTCTAATATAGAGAGAAACACTGCCTTCATTGGTTCTCATACATTCATTTTGTGGTCTGAAGGTGTGGAAGGCATTGTAACCTTGCAAGGCCCAGAAACTCTCTAAGGCCTTGAACCAGGTTTCTGTGACTGGACAGATATCTACTTCTTCCAATGATAGAAGTGCTTCCAGGGTGTGCAGTTTTTGGTTTAAGCTCCTAGCGTTTAGCAGCATGACCCTTATTTTGTTATGGTTTCTCAAATTTCATGTCAGTAAGTTTGTTTTCAAGACTTTGACCGAAAAAGGCACTATGGGGGAGGCAAGAGCTTTTGCAAGCAGCTGAAAGCCTAGTGGAGCCAGGTGCAAACAGTCAATGGCAAAGGAGAGAGGTTTGTCGACCATGACTTTTCAGGCTGACAGAAACTGGATCTCCTTTGAATGACACCAAAAACTAAGCCAATTATTGAAGCCAATCATGTTTTGTTTATACTGTGGCATCATTCTAGGTGAGGGTAGTATGCTGCTCAAGGGTAGGGTATACCTGCCTGGGAAACATACTTAAAGAGCTCAGTTATGTCTCTCTTCATATACTCCAATGAGGTATGTCTCAGGTCGGTCACTTAACATGAACTATGGCAGAGTCATAATGGTACTTGTTGCTGAGATACCTAAGTGCATTCATGATCTGATGAATCCTGGCACCAGAAAGACAGCTGACCTTGACTTTCTCCTTGTCCAGCTTAGTGAGTGGGACATCCATATGTCTTACTACAGAGTATTCAGTGGCAAGGAATTTTGTTTTCTGAGTGTTAAGCCTTATGGGCTTGGTAGGTGAGACACTGGTGTCACCATGTGTCATGGGTGCTGTGGGAACTGTGTTAATTGTAGCAGTCTTGTGCTTTGGAGTTCTCTGGTGTTTCTCTAAATTTTTTGAGAGAAACTCCACATGTTGATTTTTTTTGATGCATACTATGTGTATGAGTAGTGGTACTATGTAAATTAGTAGGGGTGGGTGGGTTGATAATCTCTTCAATTTTACTGTTCTTGATGTAAATACATATATCCTACTCTATACTAGAATGGGTTATTAGTGGAAGGTTGTCAGTGTATGTGAGGCAATTGCTACACTACCTCAGGAGACCTAAGCCAACAAGGTTGGCAGGAGAAACAAGGGTAGTCCAGCTGTCCATAATTCTAGGTTAAAAAAACTGTTATCACAAAGGGGGGAGGGCTTTTAAGGACTGATCAAGGAGGTGCTCAGTGGATGGGTATTTCTGTTGGGTGTTTTTTTTTTTTTTGCTGGTGGTTTAGTAGGTCACAGCTCACTAGCAGAATTTCTTAGACCAGAGAAGTACTAAGGATGAGGACTACACTAATGTACTACAGCTGTATCTAAGGAAAAAATTGTTGAATTTATCTGTTCGGCTATGGCACACAATTGCGTGGCAGTTCTCGGTGCTGTGCGATGTGCAAACAAGCACAGGGCTAAAAACTTGAAAAAACTTTATAAAGGTTCAAAAAGACCAAATGAAAATGCTTACTCCAAATCTTATGAGTTCATAGGTAGGTACCAGGCTATCGGCCCAAGGTCCTACGTAAGCCTAGCCAACAAGGTTCCCTGGCTTACACCACCCAAGAAAGTTGTTTTCCTGTGCCACTGTCGAGCAGAGGCACAGAAGTGATCCACAAAGTGTATTTCCTATCTCCCATCCACTCATCAAGATTTTTCCTTGAAGAGTGCTAATGAAGAACTTTGCTTGACATAGATGGGTAGTCTGTTCCAGAGTATGGGAAGTCTCTGGGATGGGAATCTATTCCTCCAGCATGTCCTGTTTATTGTGGTGACAATGTTTAGGTCCCTAGAGCATGTAGCACGGAGGGATTGGGATCTCTTTAGGGGTAGCATGTCCAACAGCTCTGGGTTTGACATAGCAGAGATCACCTCGGAGTAGGCAATATGCTACAGAGTAAAACTGGAGTTTTTTAGACGGTCAGTGTAAGGCATTTGTTTGAGGCCAGTAATCCTCTTTGTGAGGTACTTCTGTGGCCTTTCCAGTTGCTGCAGATGTCTGGTGAGGTACATTCCAAAAGGGGTGTTGTACTCTATAATGGATCTAATGAGTGTCGAGTAGATGCGAACAATGACCTCTTTTTTCCTGGATGAGAACCCTTTTGTGATGAGGTGTGCCACGTAGAAGGACTTCCTGACTATTGTGGTGATGTTACTATCAAAGGAGAGACTACTGTCCACCTGGGTCCCAAGGTCTCTTATCACACATTCAGCGTTAAGTAGATTGCTGTCTATGTGGTAGTTCATGGGTACAGAGTTTTTACCAAAGGGGATGACACTGCACTTTTTAGCATTGAGCTTGAGGTCATGGCACTGACACCAGGCATCTGTCTCAGCGAGGCCCTTCTGTAGGATGTCCACATCATTTAGGGACTTGACTATGGCACCTAGTTTGCAGTCATCTGTGAACTTAGACCAAAAACCCTTCACCAGACAGGTTTTAATCAGCACACTTCCCTCACTAGTGTCCATAAGGGGCCTTTCCAATCAAAGATGGCCTGGAAAATGTGCTCACAACAATTACATTTATATTTCTGCATCATTTGCAACTTTTGCTTCATATTTGTATAGACCTACAATTCCTATATATTGCTTTAATTACTTTATGAATTTGTTTATTAAAATTATATCCTTCTATTATTTTCCGAAATATGTCATGATCTACCATATCAAATGCATGTCTTCTGCCAGTTATTTTGCTTCATTACTTCCTTTTTAACATCATCTGTTATTCCTCTAACAACCATTAATAATTTCTGACATTCATTTCCTTGAACTCCATGAATATTTTCTTTTAATATCTTAGCTATTTTAATCTATAATCTTATTTGTATTATCTTCATAAATATCTTACAATCATTATTATTTAACACAGCTAGTCTATAGTTATTAATTTCATGTTTCTCTCCTTTCTTCCAAATAAATCTCATAATTCCACTACATATTTGTGCATAACAAATACCATTATTTAGCCATTCATTAAATATAAATATATATGTGTGTGTGTGTATATATATATTTATTTTTTTACAATCACTTTGACGAATCAAGATGCACATGTTTGAACTGCAGTTTGCAAACGGGTATAAAAAATAACTAAAAATGATTGAATCCACAACAGCGAATGCTAGTGTGGATTCACAGTTGTGAAGTCGATGTTCTGCATGGAGATCGCACTATAGTGGGGATCGGGAAATGTACCCATTTCCTCACTATAGTGGAATCTCCTAGTTTGTATATATAATTAACAGGAGATGTGGGGGGTGCAGGGGAGCTTGCACCCCTGCAAAACGTTAGTTGGACGTGTCTGGCCAGTAAAGTATGCTGGGTAATGTCAACTATGTTGAAAATGGATTTGTCAACATTACAGATTTCATTTTTGTGGCTTTCCAATGTTTGTAATTTCAGGTTTATTTGTCGAGTAAGTCATTACTCGATGAAATGCCTTTCAAGGTTTTGACAGTAAACCATATATATATATATATATATATATATATATATATATATATATATATTTATTTATTTATTTAAATTTGTTGACCGGGAGTGTCCAACTGGATGTAGGTCCATTTTCAGCGGAGGCCGGGGAGAAAAGCTCCACAGTTAAAATAAACAGACAGTATTTACATTGGATTACATAGTGATTAATAATTTACATAGCAATTACTTACAACATATTTACAGATGAACATAGTACATCAGTAGACAACTAGAATCTTTATCTGTGAAGTGCATACCAGACATTAACAAATGTTACAAGAAGAGGTTCGTGCTGTATAATAAGTACTGGCTTATGAGCATCTGAGCTTGCTATAATCAAGGTAGTTAGTGGAGAGGAAAGAAAGGTAGTGGTTGGATGGGGTGGATGATATTAGAGTGGGAGTTACAGACATGTATATATATATATATATATATATATATATATATATATATATATATATATATATACATATATATATATATATATATATATATATATATATATATATATATATATAAATACATTTTTGTTTGTATGTAAATTTTTTTTTTTCATCTCTGAATGTATCTCACTCTGTGGAGCTTTTCTCCCCGGGCCTCTACTGAAAATGGAAATTTCTCCAGCTAGACTAGCCCGGTCAACAAATGTAAAATAAATAAATAAATAAATTTCTTTTTGCCATTGCTCCATATTCTTATACATTAAATTACTTATACCATCTGAATCTGCTGCATAATTAAGATTCACTTTCTTTATGAGAACATCTAATTCCATTACATTAATCTAGTTACCATCATCTTTATTTCTTTCTTTTTTAAATTGCTTAACCTTCCATTCATTTCATTTTTCATCTTTCTCCTCTTTACCATCTCTTTAATATACTGTACTACAAGTCTCATAATACCTCCTTGTTGTTTTTCCACATACCCTTTTTAATTTTTCATTTCTCTCACTATACCACTTACTTCTTTTACTATTTTACTTAAATATATAACATTCTTCCTTTTTTCCTCACAAAAATATCTTTGTTTATACAACTCCTCAATTTTCTGTTGATTTCTTTTATATGCATCTTCTTTTTTCTATAATATACTTTCTCATTTCTCTCAGCGTTCTAATACCTTATTCTGCATTTCTATGTAGTCTTTTTCCCTTTTTATCTTATTCCATGTTACCACTGTAAATAATTATTTTTATATTTCTCATTAAATGCCATCTACCATTCTGTACAATTATAAAATCGTCTCATAGTTAGATGGTCTTTTCGTAATTCCAATATATTCTCTTTTCCTTTCACATTCCACACATTTTCATTTATTCTTTGAATTCATTTTCCCATTTTTATATGTTCTTTATTTTCTTCTGTTTAACCCATATTGCCATATAGGTTCATAGATGTGTACTAGGCCAACAGCCCTGGAGCCTTTACAAGCCTAGCCCATAGAAGTGCCCTGGAATCACGCCGCCGTTAGTTCCCGGTGCCTCTATCAAGCAGAGCCACTGGAGTGATCTCTGTTTCCACTGCTTCTTCTATGAGCATTTCTATATTTTTAGAAACTAAGAAATAATCAGTCTCTATGTTAACATTCCCACTCCTATATGTACTTGTATTTATATTCCCTAATACTAAATTTCCATACTTCATAATTTCCCTCATTTTTTCTTATCTAGCTTTTCTTTTTTATTTGTATTCCTTAATTAACAATTGAAATCTCCTGTTACTATACTATCCATATTGAAATCTCCTTTTACTATAATACCCATATTTACTATTGCATAATCAAGTATATCTTTAAACAACCTTCCTATCTCTTTATATGTTACATATGCATATACCACTATCAGTCTATAAATTCTGTTTTGTCATTGTGGATCTACCACTAATAACTGTCCTAATCTAACTAAAGTGAAATACAATATTGAAATTGCTTTATGGTATAGTACTGGTGTCTATATTATGACGCCGAAACGTCGTAATAACGAACACCTTAAGATCGACACATTCATCGAAACACATTTGTGTAGTTCAATGAATACTTACAGGGCAAAGATGTAGTCGGTCAACTACACAATGTTGCCCTTTTCTCCACTGTAATGCAATCTCAGAGTTGGTATATTTAGTTAGGGGGAGTGTGGGTTTGTTTTAGGTTAAGTTAATTCCATTGGATTGTGGGGCAAGTGTTTCTTTGTCCTGTAAGTATTCATCGATTTGTGGAAATGCTTTTCTCTGAATACGTATCTATCTTTAGGTGATCGATATTACGACATTTCAATGTCGTAATATTGACCCATAGTACTGCTATCCATGAACAGGTTTCTCCTCCTAAATTCCAAATTATACCTCCTCTCCCTAAGTTTTTTCTTTTGCAATCTTTCTTCCGTTGTTAAACCTCTAACATCTTCTAATGCTATAATGTCTACTGAAAATTTATTACACCACTCTAATTCTCCAATTCTTTTTACTAAACTTTTTACAATATTCATTATCAGATACAATTCTAAGATTATTGCTTTCTCTCTTTCTTAATCTATATGAAATTATTCATTTTTATCCATTTCCTTTCTTTTTCACTTTTAAACATAATCCTTGGTATTTTCTTTTGCTAACTTTTGCTTTTTTATACAATCCACCCATAAATATCCTGTCTGTTTACATTTTATAACATTTCCTTTCACAGTTTTTGTATCATGTCCAAATTCCCCACATACAAAACATTTCTTATCATAATTACCTACAGAATGTCCCTAAAAAAAATAAAAATATATATTTTTGGTTGTTCCCAATACTTTACAACTCTACCTCCTTCAACATTAACCATGTTTGGAATATGTATAGCTCTATCATTTACATTTCCAAAAAAAAAAAAAAGGTACGGTCTTAAAAGTCTCCCACTCTGAAATGTACCCATAGTAATCCCTTGCTGAAACTAATTCAAGCTACTTGATACACTTACTAGCATGATGACCTTTCAGATGCAGTACTGGCAATCATTTAAGGATCCACAGTATTGTACATGGCTTTGTATATGAACTCCAGGGGTCTATATTACAAGATGGAAGATTTAGGCGATCAAACACTTAATCATCAAACTTGTAATATCGAAACCAAAAAATGGCAAATGGCCGATTTAATGCATGGAAAGATTTTCCTTGGTTGTTTGCTGAATTTTGCCATTTTGTCTACTGTAGAGCGATCTCAGAGTTGGTATATTTAGTTGGGGTGGGTGTGGGGGCACAGTCTCCCACATCAGGGGGTGTGGGGGCCAAAGACCCCCAGTTAGTTTGGGTGTAAAGTTATTTTTTTATGTTTGTGGCCAACAAACATCTTTCCTTGTGCCATTAGACATTTTTAGGTTGTTTGATCACCTAAACATTCGATCTTGTAATATAGACCCAAACTCCAATAACACAGTTGTGCCCTACGGGCAACTGATGATCATTCCCCATCTTAACAGCTTGTGCCAATTGAAGCTGACCCCTTTGCCCCACCCTAGTTATGACTCTGCAAAATGGCATTTGAGGTACACATATAGAGAAAATGTTACATATATGAATTGGAGACTTAAGAAGTCTGAGGATAAAGATAATAAGAAGGTTATAACGCAAAATCCAGGCTTCAGCACATTAATAATGTGATATAAATGAAAAACTGAGTTATGCTTTGTAGGGTAATGAATAGTCGGTCTGACAGAAAAACTGCAGTTCTAATATTTTTGTTAAATCTAGATTTGCATGACAAAGAAATTTACCATCTTAAGGCATGCTGAATTTTTTTGTCAAAATTCAACAGTAAAGGGAACTGAAAACAAAGATATTCCGAGAGGCTAGATAAAGAAAAATGTTGGATTCAAACCCTGCTCATAAAACTGTACACACCAGTCATTATCTGAGTCTGAAAATGAAAAATTAGTCTATTTGATTTACACAATGTATTTTCATGTATTTATTTCAAACAAGAATGTGTTTTACATAAAACTCTAAAACCTAATTTCTACATCAAAATAAAGGATATTAAAAGTAGTATTTTGGAGAGCAGTTGTTGTTGTTGTTGTTTGTCTTTCAGCTTTTTCCTGGTAAGGGGTCGCTACAGCGGAACTCCTGTCCGCTAATGATTGGCAGTAGATTTTTTTACGAAACGCCGAGGTGCCAGCTCGACGCCCAACCTTCAACGAAGGCACGCCCATTTACGCACGCATGTCTTTCGAACGCTACCCAAGGCATGCCCATTTACGCACGCATGTCTTTCAAACGCTACCCAACCACGGGGTGGACATACAGACTCCAGACAGAAGGCACTCCCAAGCCAAGCCGAGAATCAAATGGGAGAACCTCTTGCTGTGAGGTAACAACACTACCGCCGTACCACCGCGGAACTAGTATTTCAGTAACCAATCAAAAAGCTTTTAGAAGTACATTTTCCACTGAAATTAAATTTTGGCAGTTGGGTTCACAGAAGTTCATCAAAAAGAATTCATAGAGCAATAAAGAAATAAATAAGGTTTGGTAACAAACCAATTTGTCCAGGGACATCTTCAGGGGTTAGGAGAAATAATAATGGGATTCAAGAGGATAGGGGAAGTTAGATGGGGGGGGTGAAAGCTTTAAATGGGAATGTAGGTAGATTGGGAGGAAAGGAGGCAAATCACTGGAATGATTGGATGTTTGAAGTCACTCAATAATGACATGCAGTGGCTCAGGGGGTCTGCCCAGCTTTTCTACTAGAGGATGCTACATTAATAGGGGAGGGGGTTTGCTCAGCTTGTACACTCAGGGAAGCAGCTACATTAATACAGGTGACATTTCAATGGGCTGTTTGGGGGTCTTGTAAGACAGTCTTTGGCTGATTCCTGATTATGTGACAGTAAGGTGAAAATTCAGCACCAGTTAATTCTTGTGTGATTTCTGAGTTTACTGATAAACTGACTTTGATAAGGTTGCCATGTAATACATTGGAGCCTTGCTATCCAGTTTTATTCAGCTAGCATGTGCACTGTCAGGGTTTGTCAAAACTGACTAAGCGTAATATAAATAATGCCACAGGAATTTCTGGAATTAGCTAAGTCAAGACCAGTATTAAGAATTTTAAAGCAAGAAAGTACATTGATTTGTAAAAAAAAAAATTTATTTACTTTATGATATATGTCTGCTAAGTAGACGCTTTACAAGTTTCGCTTTAGGAAGTAGTAGTAGTAAAATATACAAAGTATTTGTATATAAAAGGTGTATTTAGATGGCGCATTACAGAATCTTTCCAGGCTTGGCTGCCAACCTCCTAAAATGTGGAGCAGATATGCTATTAAAAAAATAGTAATATTATTAATGGAATGAAGGTTCATGCTGTCATGAGTTTGTTGCACTGTGGGGCATCAGGTTTTGAGTCTGGAGGCTGGATGTTGCTGTTTGCTTGTGTGGCTTTGTTTTGATTTCTTGTTTTAAGAGTTTAAGAGGAGTGTGAAGAATGTCCTGCAATTTTTGTCATATTTTGGCCTCCTTTCATAAAATTGTAGAATGGAAATCCTTAAAGCTTGGTTATCAAATGATCAGCTTTAGATTTGGGCTTTATCAGCAGCCTCTTGGGACAGTTGGAATGGGATGGTTTTATTTGGAATAGGGATTTGGTTCTGTTGACCACTGATATCAGTTAAGGTGTTAGTGTGGAATGTGTGGCAGTGTTTTCGATGACGAACATCGAAGAACACAAACTTTGTGACCACAGATGGGGAGCGTTCCTCGGGATGGAGTGCACTTGAGAGGAAAGGGTATGTTATGGAGGTACTTTTATTCATTGGTAAGCATTATGTTTCATTGGGGGGTACATGTGGCACAGGGGTAAAGCCGTCATGGTTTCATTTTCTATTAAATGACTATATACTTTGTTTAAACTTCTAATTTGGGTAAGACTGCACTGGTATACTCCTGTTGTACTTGTGTACAGAAATGTCCCCAAGAGAGTTTAAAGAAATAATTTAACTTGGCTTGTATACTGCTGCACAGGTTTCATACAGGAATTGCAAGTTGCCTCAGGTATTTTGCTATTTCAGTTACCCCTTACACACAGTGTTTAGTTGAATATACTACAGTTTGTAGTTCACTTTGTGTTCTGCATTTTAATAAGTGCCCTCTAAAAGTAGTGGTTCAGTTACTCCTGTTAGTGGCATAATACCATTTATTGTTGCAGCATGTTCTTTGCTGGAAGCAAAATGACCTAATGTTAGATATGGTGGTGGGCCCTTGACAGTGCTCAATGTTAAGAAATTTTTGTTTTTGCATTTGCAGAGAATTTACAGTTTTTTTTTCTTTAGCAGATCAATGAAGTTGCAGATGGGTGAGCACAGAGTGGGCATCAGTCTGTGGCCTGAAGGATGTGGATTTGAAAGTGATGGATTCTGCTGGGCTATATGTGCCATCCACTGGAGTGGTGCACAAGAAGTCACATGTGGGTGAGTGAACAGTGGGCATCAATCAGTGGCCTGAAAGTGGATTTGAAAGGTAATGGATTCTGCTGGGCTGGATGTGCCAGTTGCTAGAGTGATGCGCATTGAGATCGGAGGTAATCCTACTTTATTAGGTGCCCATTAAGACGTGTTAGAGTTGGTGCAGTATGGGAGTAGTGTGGAGGCAAGTGAGGCTGAGGTATGTCAGGGGCAGAGTAGAGCAGGTTGGGGGATTGTTTATGGGGAGATGGAGTTGTCTGCACATTGGCGAAGTTGTGACAATGTGACATTGGGTCAGATTTTGTGGATATGGTAGTTGGGTTTGAGTTTTCCTGTGGCAAAGCTATGCAGATGGATACTCAGTGGTCAGTGCTACTTTAAGAGTTTAACACTGTTTTTCATTGCATTTGGCATTGGGGGTGGGCAATCAGCAGGATGCACTTATCTGGACCCCTTTTAAAGCTAGGAAAGTGTTTGACAGAGCACTGCAAGGTGTGTGTGTATATTGGGGATGTATTAGGAACAGGTTTCTGTTTACATAGGAATGTGGAGATTTGAGCAAAGCATTGTGGTTTTGTTTGTTTGTTTTTTTGGTTGCCCCATGGTTGGTTTGGTTTACCAGATGTAACATAAAAAAAAATAAGCTTTATGGGTGACACCTTCCGGACATGGATGGAGTTGGTTGTGATTAGTATAGTTGCACAGGTGACAATGTTATGTGAGTTACTAAATCTTAAGACAGTGGCTTGCATGTTTGAAGGGTTGGAGTAAGTTAATAGTGAGAAGATTGGCAGACTGTGGCACTGACAAGATCAGGTTTGTTGCAAGGGTTGTTGGGGGAAAAAGAGGTTCACTGGGTTACAGTTTGGAGGGTATTGGCTTTATGGACGTACTGGAGTCATCTGAGTGGGTAGTTCATTGGTCATCAAATGCTATTCTGGTTATTAGACATTTTGCCTTATAGATAATGGGTATAATGGTTTTATTACTAGTAAATTGATCTTTTAGAATAGGAAATCTCATTTTGGCCATTATTATTGCCTTTGTGCAGTAAAACAGCACTGCAGCTAAGTGGGATGGCATGCAGTTGGACTTTTGTTTTCAGATGATGTTTGCTTTTTTAGTGTTTTGGTGGTTCATTTCCCAGGCAATATCCTGGGAATAATTACAAAGTGACCAGGGGTAGTAGGATAAGTGAAGATATGTTTGTTTTAGAGGGGTTATACAAGGGTATGGGTATTACCTTTGCATTGAAGAAGGATCATCGTTTAATTTCAACTGTTAGACAACTGTTTGCTTGGGGTATTTATATGATGGGGCTTTGTAGGTTGATAACAAGGATCAAGTTTTCTTCAGAGCTGAGGGAGTACACTGAATGATGTTTGGCCTCAACCGTTAACATACGGTTAAGTTTGTTCTGGAAGGTTTTGTTGGCAGTATGGTATGAAAGAGGGGGAACATCCTGGTCAGGCTGGTGGACAGAGAAAAGGGCAGGCTTGTCCCTCTTCTGTTCCCCTTCTGGTGTTGGAGGTTCAATGAGTGAAAGTGACCGATTAGATGCAGCTTGTTAAGTAAAAGTAAGTGAGCAAAGGTAAGTACACTGTTTATTTTAGTTAGATGTTTAAGTCAATAAGTGGGAAATGACAGTGAGTGATAGGACGGTGCTTGATATGTAAACAAGTGAGGGGAGGTAAGGGCGTTGCTTATTTGGTCACAGTGAGCGAGGTCATGCTGCCCTAGTTAACAATTATATGGCTGTTTATGCTTTGATTAATGCACTAAAATATTGTTCAATAAGTTATGTTTATGGAATTTTAATAAAGGTTGTCAAACATCATTTGGTGTAATGTTTTTTTTGAAGGAGACCAGGATAAATGAGGATTGGTAACAAACCAATTTGTCCAGGGACATCTTCAGGTTGGGGTTAGGAGAAATAGTAATGGGATTCAAGAGGGTAGGGGAAAAAAGCTATTTGGGTGGGGGGATGAAAGGATTAAATGGGAATGTAGGCTGACTGGGAGGAAATGAGGTAAGTGCAGGAAGGGGTTTAATAGGATTTATGGAAGTGTAATTGTGTAAGGAACCACATTTTGGTGTGAACTTGCTGCCCATCCTCCCTCCCGTTTTTTGGGATATTGGGGTTGTGAGGTTATTTTATAAGATTGTGTAGAAGGAGAAGAGGGGCAGGCTTGTACCTCTTCTGTTCCCCCTCTGGTGTTGGAGGTTCAATGAGTTGGGAAAGGAAAGTGAACGACTGGATGTTGTTTGATAAGTAAAAGTAAGGGAGCGAAGGTAAGGATGCTGCTTAGCTGGTTGGATGTTTAAGTCAATAAATGGGAAATGAAAGTGAGCAATGAGATGCAGCTTGATAAGTAAATAAGTGAGTGGAGGTACGGATGCCATGTATTTGGTCAGGGCAAGCGAGGTCACGCTGCCCTAGTAATGCTGTTTGATAAGTAAATAAGTGAGGGGAGGAAAGGATGCTGTTTATCTGGTCAGGGTGAGCGAGGTCCCACTCCCCTAGTTGACAGTTATATGGATGTTTATGCTTTGATTAATAAAATTAAATATTGTTCAATAAGTTATGTTTATGAAATTTTAATAAAAGTTGTCAAATGTAATATGGTGTAATGTGTTTATTGAAGGGGACTGGGACAATACTATTTTTCATGCCTTAGAAGCTAAATGCTCATGCCCTTTTTTTTTGTCAAATCTAATGTTATAACAATTTATTTTATTTTAAGTTCTGAATTATTTTTAAGGACACGACTTGCTGTTTAAGAGCAGGTGCATATTGACTATTTTTTGTTAATCATATCTATGTATTAAATTAGAAAAAATAATAAATTAGATCATCTTCCTAAAAAATTAGTGAAGTTATTTTTCAATAAAAAATAATTAAAGCATTTAAATTCTAATTTTTTACTGTTACAACTGAGCATGGCCATTATTAATTTTCCCGTCACTGTATGCCCAGAATGTTTATTATGTTTCAGAAAAATATATTGATCTATATAAATACTTTAGTGATATACAAAGCCTTTCCCTGAAATAAGTCGCCATACAAACCCATGCCCTTTCTCTTCTGAAGCACAGTCCTCCATATTTACTATTCCTCTGTGCAGGACTAGCTTAGTCCTGCACAGAGGCAGCTGTGTAGGAGCAGGATGGCAGTGCGCCATGCATAACAATGAGGCACGCTGCCTGAGCTCCTTGGATTACATGGAGCGTGTAAGAGTGCAGGGGGCATGCCTGAGAGCAGAGCTATCAGAATATACACGCCCCCGCAATGAAGAACAGCAGAAAGGGGTACGAAATGAGCGAGACCGCTTATAGGTGTCCTCATATCCCCATCAACAGTCCCCCTTGTGTACAACAGCAACAGTATACATAAATAAAATGAACAAACCCTTTATTTTTTTTTTTAAATCTCATGAAAGCTAACCGTAGGTGCGTAGGTGTGCCCATCGTTTAGCTATAGTTAATGCAGCTTAAATAGCTGAAGATAACAAGAAAGATATATGCAAATGAAACAGCATAGCAATAGTGTAGTGGGAAGAGCATTCGCCTTACGAGCAGGCATTCCTGGTTTGAGTCCCACTACAGCAGACTCCATTTTCTATGGCAAAGCATGTTATGAGTAATATTTATGTTGCATAACCCACTAAATAACATATTTTTATGAACTGGAGTACTGCAGTAAATACACATGTTAGTTGTCAGTGTCATAATGAATATGGCAGTAGTAAACAGGTTTAAGCACAAATAAGCAGTAGTAAGCATATTTAAGCACTACTGAGTGGGCTTAAGCCCATTTGCGAGGCAGTAAGCAATTCCTACACTGGTTAAGAAGTTCTAAAGCTAACTCTCTGTAAGCAGATGTAACAGCACATGTGTCATATACTGCCCCTGTATGCGTTTTGTTTGTCTTGTCTGTTAACCTACCCAACCTAACTTCCCTACATATACCTACTACCCCTCCCCAACATCCCACTCTCTCCTGAAGAAAAAAAAAAGGGCAATCTTTTCCCAAAAAAAAAATCTCGCCCCATATATAGCTGTCCATTTCTCACACATGTCCACTGGACACATGTTCATAGGTTCATAGGTAGGTACTAGGCTATTAGCGCTAGGGCCTATATAAGCCTAGCCAAAAAGATACCCTGGCTTTAGCCACCCAAGAAAATTATTTTCCTGTGCCCCTGTTGAGCAGAGCCACAGAAGTGATCCCTGGGGTGAATTTCCTATTTCCCATCCAATCAAGATTTTTCTTGAAGAGTGCTAATGAGGAGCTCTGTTTGACATAGATAGGCAGTTTGTACCAGACTATGGGAAGTCTGTCGCTCAAGCATGTTCTGTTTATTGTGGTGATAATGTTTAGGTCCCTAGAGCGTGTAGCTCGGAGGGATAGGGATTTCTTTAAGTGGAGCATGTCCAACAGCTCTGGGTTTGACATAGCTTTGTAAGTTAGGCAGAGATCACCTCTGAGTAGGCGATATGCAACGAAGTAAAGCTGGAGTTTTTTGAGATGGTCTGCGTAGGGCATCTGTTTGAGGCCAGTAATCCTCTTTGTGAGGTATTTCTGTGGCTTTTCCAGTTGTTGTAGATGTCTTGTGATGTACATACCAAAAGGGGCATTGTACTCTATAATGGGTCTAATGAGTGATGAGTAGAGGGGAACAATGACCTCTTTTTCTGGATGAGAAACCTTTTGTGATGAGGGGAGCCATGTAGAAGTTTTTCCTGACCACTGTGGCGATGTGATTATCAAAGGAGAGACTACTGGCCACCTGTGTCCCAAGGTCTCATCACACTTTCAGCATTAAGTAGACTGCCACTTATGTGATAGTTCATGGGTATAGAGTTTTTACCAAAGGGGATGACAATACACTTTTTGGCATTGAGCTTCAGGTCATGGCTTTGGCAGCAGGCATCTGTCTCAGAGAAGCCCTTTTGTAGTATATCCACATTGTTAGGAGTTTCGATTATGGCTCCTAGTTTGCAGCCATCTGCAAACTTTGTTAGCCAAAGACCTTCTGTGTTAGCCCATACTTCAGAGAAGTAGATACCAAACAGGAGAGGACCCAGGACTGAACCCTGTGGTACTCCACTTGTCACTGGTCTGAAGTCGGATTTGGAGTCTGCTACTTTCACAGTGTGGGTTCTGTCCATGAGTCAGTTGGCAAACCATCTTGTGATATAGGGATTTATACCTAGTTTAATGAGCTTATCTATAATTCTAGAGTGGGGGATGGTGTTGAAAGCCTTGGCGAGATCTAGATAAGCTTTGTGAACCACCTTACCCTCACCTATGGCTTTGGTGACTGCTTCAAAGAAGTCAATGAGGTTTAAGAGACATGATTTGCCTTTTACAAACCCGAACTGGGTAGGGTCCAGAGTTTGGAGATTACCAATGTCTTTGTTTATGAGTTCCATGATGATATGTTCCATGACCTTGCAGACCCGGCTCGTCAGGCTAATGGGGTGGTAGTTCCTGGGGTCCGTCATGGCTCCCCCTTTGTGTAGTGGGATAACCATCGCGGTGCACCATTCAGTGGGCAGAAAGTCTGAGGTGAGGCTATGATTTAACATGGTACTTAGGTAGGGTGCCAGTTCATTCTGTAGTTTGTGTAGAACTCAGTCTGGTATATTGTCAGGTCCAATGGATGCTGTGGTCTTGGCTTTGGAGAGAAGGTGTTTTTTTACCTGTGCAGCTGTGATTACAGGAACTTTACATTCTTCCGGTAAAGAGATGGGCCCTCTAGAGGGTGAGAGGGGGGTAAAGTTAGCACTGAACCTATCTGCTAGGATGTTAACAATATCAGTTGGTTCTGTATATTTAGTGCTATTGTGCTGTACCTCAGAGCAGACCTGAGTGTTGCCATTGAGATTTTTGACATAGCTATAGAATGCTTTGTGGTTGTCTTTAGAGTCAGTGGCAATTTTGTTTTTGTAACTAGCTTTGGAGGATTTTATGAGGGATCTCAGCTTCTTACTGAGGTTGACCAGGGAGTTCCTCCGGTCATGGGATTTTACTCTTTTTTTGCAACAGTTTCTTTCTTCTGTTGTAGAGTTTGTTTATGACAGAAGACCACCAGATTGGCTTCCTTTTTTTGGAGGATAGCATCTTGGTTCTATTAGGGATAGCATGATCTATGCATTCGTGTAAGTGCTTATAAAGTGCATTTGTGTAAGATTCAGCAGTCGTACCTCTATTGTCCATCTACATGGTTGTCATGAAGTTTGCCACTTCTGTCTTAAGAAGTGTGAAGTTGGCTTTGGAGAAGTTTTTTACTGTGATTTCCCTAATCGGGGTGGGGGCGGGATGTGGATGTCTAGGATGATTAGCTTGTGGTCGGATCTGACCAAGAGGAATTGACCTCTGGTGTGGAACACCAGTTGCCCATGTTGGTAATGACCAGGTCTAGGATATTGCTGTCCCTTGTGGGGGTGAGGAAAAGTTGATCCAAGGCATTGGAATTTATGAATTCCAGAAAATGTTGAGCAAGAGAGTTGGTACATGAGTAGTTTTCCCAGTTAATGGTGAGGTAGTTGAAATCGCCCATTATTAGGGTGTTGGGTTGTACCCTAATACTTTCCAGTGTATCAAGAAGTGAGGAGTGGGAATCCTGGGGCATGGTGGGGGGTCTGTAGCAAGCTACAATTTGGACTGCGGTCTTGCCCAGCGTTAGTTGCACTTGGATAATCTCAGATGCATTATGCTGAGCAACTAGCCTGGAGGTGTGGATATCCTTAATGAATATGGACACTCCTCCACCTTTAATGCTTCGTTCCATGTTAGGTGGCTGAAAGATGTGGTATGAATTATAGCCTGGTAATATAGGGGTGCTCTCTGGAGCTTTAAACCAGGTCTCTGTCACTACACAGATGTCAATGTTCTCCATTTTAAGGAGTGCCTCGAGTGAGTGCATTTCGAGGTTTAGACTTCTAGCACTGAGTAGCATTACCCTCAGATTTTGCTTGCTTGTACCTGTTACGGTGGTGAAATTGTCATTTGAACCTAGCCTAAAAAAGGCACTATAGGGGTGGCAAGAGCCTTAGCCATTATCCGGAATCCCAAGGGTGACAGGTGCAGGCCATCTTTGGCAAAGCATTGTGGTCTGCCATAATGTCATCCCAGGCAGACAAATACTGGATCCCCTTAGAATGACACCGGAAGCTTAGCCAATTGTTGAAGTCAATCATTTTGATCTAGTACTGTGGTATCATTCTGGGTGATGGCAGGATGCTACTCAAGGCTACTCCATGTCTCTTTTCATGTAGTCCAGGGAGGTACGTCTCAGGTCATTCACACCAACATGGACAATGACAGTGTCATATTTGTACATGTTGTGGAGTGACCTGAGTGCATGCGTTATGTGGCAGATCCTGGAACATAACAGGCAGCTGATAGTAACTTTCTCCTTGTTTAGCCTGGTGAGTGGAACATCAGTGTGCCTGACTATAGTCACCTATGTCTAGAGTTTTGGGTACGTTGTTATGCCTTATGGGCTGTGGTTGAGTGGCACACTGAGTTTGTAGGCTATGTGTCATTTGTGTTGTGTTGGGGGTGGAGTTTGCTTGCGTTTCTGCTTTGGAGGTACCTGATGCTTGGGCAGGTTTTTATTGAGAGCCTCCGTGAATGTAGGTGTGTGTTTTGTGTTTCTATTTGTGTGTTTTGGTGGTGTAGGTTTTGAGGGACTATGTGATGAGTGTGGTGTGGTGCAAGTGTTTACCTTCTCCTCTTGACTGTCTAGTCCAGTCTTGGGTGAAGAGAGCTTTGCTTCCAGTTTGGCTATATAAGTGCATCTCTCACAGGTTGTAGTGTTGGGTGGTAGGAGGATAGGGTTGTTTGTGTACATGAGGCAATTGGTGCATTGCCCCAAGATGCCCAGATTCATCAGGTAGACAGGACAAATCACCGAGAGCTGACCGTTAGACATGCCTGGATAGGTGCTTATTTATTAAGTACTAAAAACTGCTTTCCTCTAGACAAGTGAGGAAAGTTGAGTGCTGTAGTAATTTGCAGCTTATTTACTGCTTACGAGTTCTGAACAAGTGCTGAGTTCAAAGAAACAGATTTGAGTGCTGAAACTAGAAAACTGGCTAATTCTAAGAACCAAAATTAAGCTATAAGGCTTCCCTTCTACACCAAAAGGCTTGGGGGCTCAAAAGCCTACAAACAGTTTAGACCACTTACAGGAAAGGCAAGAAACAAGCTTAATTTTTTTTCCCAGATGCTCTTTTTGTACACAGTAGGAGTGCCTGAAATTAGAATAGGATCTCAGTGCACTCAGTTGAGTGAGCAAATGAGATGGGCCCAGAAGGAGCAAGCACAAATTTACAAGAGGGGCGGGCAGTTTCAAAGCCACCAAGATTAATGTCAAAACAAAACCAGGGAGTGTGGGTGGGGAACTAACTGAAAAAAACAGTCAAAACTTCCAGTTCAGTTAATATTCAATGCAACACAAATAAATCAATTAAAATGCTGTATTATTTGAAAAAAGTGCAGATAAAAGGTACTTAAATTCTCTTATACATCCGTTTGAATACAGCTAGATCTTAGATTGCCAAAGCTCAGGTTTTAAGTAGAAAATATTACCAAATGTACCACTTAAATAGGCAGTAGCAGAATATCAATGAATGAAACTACCCCCGACTGCAATTGCTGTCTATGCAGGAATTCTAGCAGGCAATAAAATCTAGCAAGCCCTAACTGAAAAAAACAGAGTCAAAACTTCCAGTTCAGTTAATATTCAAAGCAACACAAATAAATCAATTAAAATGCTGTATTATTTGAAAAAAGTGCAGATAAAAGGTACTTAAATTCTCTTATACATCCAGTTGAGAGATATACGGACATACATCTGTAGATAACAATGGAGAAATAAAAACATATATGTCCACATGCAACGTTAATGGGGTTGAGAGGCCCTAAACAATAAGTATACCCTCTCACACCCACATATACATATAGATCTAGGACGTTTGTTGGAAATATCAAACATCCGAATCCATAAACACCGAACACACTTTAACGAAAGCGCTTTCATTGAAAAAGTGCTTTCGTTAAAGCGTGTTAATAAAAAAAAAAAAAAACCACTACATTGATGTTTCTGCAGGGGACTTTGCCTCCATGCACCACTTCACACCCCCTACTTTAATATTCTCTCTCCTAGACCACACTACAGTGGGGAAAAGGGAATTTTCCCTTACCCGCACTGTAGTACAGCCTCGGCAACAGGCATACTTACAAGAAAGTGCTTCTTCAGTGAAAAGCACTTTCACACAAGTATGCTCACCCTAAATGGATTTGGACGTTTGATCTTTTGATCAAACATCCTAGATCCATATGTATATATATATATATATATATATATATATATATATATATATATAACTACACATGCACACGCAGAGATATGTACAGTAAGTTACATATGTAGTATGTGCACATAGTATGGAACAGCCACTATTCCTACAGTTACCACCTTACCAACTGGACACTGTATGAGCCACCCATACAAATAACAGAAAAAAACGCCAGCAACGAGGTTGGACTGTAGAAGGTAGTTTATTGAGGTATTAATAAACTACCCAAACACCAGATAGGTCCCACATACCGGTTTCGGCCCAGGTTCTAACCCAGCCTTCTTCAGTGTATATCAACAGAACCCATTCAAAAAATAAAGGTGTTTATATATAGCATACAATTCCATGATTGGTTATATTAATCAATCAATCAAGCTCATAAATATTAAACAAATATGGCATTTCAATAATAAATGTGGCATTTCAATAATAAATAAATACAACCAAACATATTTGTAAATACAGAAATTAGTAAAATGACATATCATGTGTAAAAAGACATATCATGTGTGAGAAAATTTTTGAAATCCATGTTTAATATTTTTGTTATTATATTCTATAAATATTCATTTAATCCTGGATTTAACAAAGCACCAAGTTTGGTGATCCACTTTTTCTTTTAGATCAAGTTTAGTGTGCCAACCCCCTTTGTTACTTCTATCACCAATAATTTTGTCAATTATTGTGAAGCGAAATTGAGCTTTATTATGCATCAATGTGTGTTTGTATAGCGCATTAGATGTTTTCTTACATCTGATGTCGCTCAAATGTTCCGATATCCGTAACTTAACTGGGCGAAGTTTGCCCAACATAAAATGAATGGCAGTTGCAATGTGCCATATAAATGGCCCAATCCGTATTACAGTTGGCAAAAAATTTTATGTCAAACACTTGATTACTATTTCGACTGGTGAACTCTTTTGTTTTTGCTATGAATTTACAATTAACACAATGTCCACAAGGAAAACAACCTATGAGTTTATCACCCAAAATTGTTGTTTGGTATATATTGGATAAAGAAGCTTCCAAATGGTGTTTATAATGATTAAAGTGTCCAGCTAAATTTTTGCCCTTTCGAAATGAAAACAAACATGTATTTGGAACAATAGATTTGGTTTTAGCATCTGATTCCAGTATGTTCCAATTTGCTTTGATAATGTTGATAAAGGTATTGGTATTTCTACCGTACGTGGTGGTAAAACGCAATATGCTTTTCTTGTTTGGTTTTGGTTTGTATGTTAACAAGTTAGGTCTGTGTAATGCTGATGCATGATTCAAAGCCATTGTAACAAAACCTGAGTTATATCCCCTATTCTTAAACCTCGTACACAAATCTTGAGCATGTAGACCAAAACTAGCATTATCAGAGCAATTTCTTCTCATTCTGATGAATTGAGATTTAGGAATATTCTTTGCAATATGTTTTGGATGAAAGCTGGAGGCGTGGAGAATGGTGTTATATTCGGGAAATTTTCTATAGGTCTCAGTTTTTAAAGTATTATCCATATTCCTTGTTACTAGAACATCCAAAAAAGTGATAGATTTTAAATCATAATTGATGGTGAATTTAATTCCCCATTTATTATCATTTAGATATTCTACAAATTCAAGGAGATATGGAATATCCGATCTCCACACCATCCAGCAATCATCCAAATACCTGCGCCAGATGTCTATCTCAGGCAAAAAAAGGTTATGAGTAACATCATAGATCATAATGTGTTCCAAATAAGCCATAAATAGGTCAGCATATATGGGGCAAAAGATGCCGCCATAGCTGTACCATTAGTTTGCAAAAAACATTCCTGATTGTAAAAGAAAACATTTTTGGTCAACACATGCTCAGTCAAGTTTAATAATAAAGTATTAAATCCTGGTTGATACATATTGGATTGATGTAACCAGAATTCAATAGCATCAAGGCCGGCCCAGTGTGGAATACTTGTATATAGTGAGCTCACATCCAAAGTACAGAGCCACCAGTTTGAATCTAACTGCATATCATTGACTATGCTCAAGAATTGAGTAGTATCCTGTATACGAGATCTCACATATGGTAGTAAAGGTTTTAAATACATAGTCAAAAATTCAGAAAGTGGTTCTGTTAGTGAGCCCATACCTGACACAATAGGCCTGCCAGGTGGATGAAACAAATCTTTGTGTATTTTGGGTAGAAAGTAAATGTATTGTCTAATGGGGTCAGAAATTGTTAAATGGTTTAATGTTTTCTTTGATATAATGCCATTGTCAAAGGCCAATTGTAAAAAATCATCAATCTGTTTTTTGAAAACTGGAGTAGGGTCAAGTGGCATCTTAGTGTAATACCGAGCATCATTTAACTGCTTATATGCTTCATTGTCATAATAGCTCCAATCTAATACTACCACTGCCCCTCCTTTGTCTGCATTTATAATCACCAAATCTTTGTTACGTACTAATTCTAACAGACATGATTTCTCAACATCTGTCATATTATTGGGCATAGGTAACACGTGATTATACTGGTAATGTAACTCATTTAAGACACTGCGTAAAAATAAATTTCGCTTCACAATAATTGACAAAATTATTGGTGA
The DNA here is from genome assembly GCF_019279795.1 of Protopterus annectens. NCBI lineage: Eukaryota > Metazoa > Chordata > Ceratodontiformes > Protopteridae > Protopterus > Protopterus annectens. The sequence goes on from NC_056726.1 coordinate 934,908,188, forward strand.
TAGAAGTAACAAAGGGGGTTGGCACACTAAACTTGATCTAAAAGAAAAAAAGTGGATCACCAAACTTGGTGCTTTGTTAAATCCAGGATTAAATGAATATTTATAGAATATAATAACAAAAAATATTAAACATGGATTTCAAAAAATTTTCTCACACATGATATGTCTTTTTACACATGATATGTCATTTTACTAATTTCTGTATTTACAAATATGTTTGGTTGTATTTATTTATTATTGAAATGCCACATTTATTATTGAAATGCCATATTTGTTTAATATTTATGAGCTTGATTGATTGATTAATATAACCAATCATGGAATTGTATGCTATATATAAACACCTTTATTTTTGAATGGGTTCTGTTGATATACACTGAAGAAGGCTGGGTTAGAACCTGGGCGAAACCCGTATGTGGGACCTATCTGGTGTTTGGGTAGTTTATTAATACCTCAATAAACTACCTTCTACAGTCCAACCTCGTTGCTGGCGTTTTTTTCTGTTATTCACCTGCCTTACAGCCGTGCAACTCCTTGCGTGCAGGATACACTTTGGTTGATGTACGTTGTTTCACTTCCTGCTGGGGGAATCGTTTGGACTGTGTCGTGTTCGCCTTACCGTTATGGTCTTTGTGTGATTTCAAATTATTCAAGCTCATTTTTTGACTTGTTTAACACTGGAGTCTTATGATTTTGGGACATATTATGTTTTGACATTGGTTGGTCTACAGGTATTGACCGGATTCTTTTCTTTTGGATAAAGCGAGTTATAACAGACTCTGTGTGACACGCCATCTTGGTTCAACCTTCTATAACTACTTTGTGGATGCGATGGATCATTTAGGGACTATGATATACACAGTGGTATGACTACATTTATCTGTTTCTTACATCAGTAACAGTAAATGGAACTTGTCGCATAGAGCAACGCTCTTGGTTACACCTTTTGTGGACAATTATTAAGTCAACTGTGTATTAAGAACATTTGGCCTGTTCTCGATGTGTGTTTATAACTTGTGTCAGTATTGGCATATAGTTATTTAAATATTTAATTTCATCTACAAAATTTTTTGTGTTTAATGTAATTGTGAGCTTTTTGTTCTTTAACACAGCAAACAGTTGCCGATTATAACCAAGGGCGTAGTACAAACCGCAACTAAGCTGATGTTGATTTTTAAAAGGTCGCAATCTACAGAACAGTGACTTTACGTCTGTATTACTATTGGCTACATGCAATATGGTTATGCGGGAATCATTGCATTCAACTGCAAAATCATCGACATGGTGAACTCTTTCTATGGTATCCAATACAGTGTCGACTTTTTTTCAGAAGATTCGGACTTTTCTGAATGGCTGTTTTTTATGTAACGAATGGCATTACAAGTACTTAACTAAGGTTCTTTCCTTACAGTATAGTGATTTACATTCCAAAAATATTGTTCAGGGCAGCTATAATTTCAATAATTCATAGCAATTCAAATTGTGCATGTTCTGGTTTATGCATTCTATGGTTTTGGCGACTACTGCAATTACTGCCACCATACATACAGAAGAATATTTAGTGCATTCATGTAACCATATTGATGGCATGCTTTTGATTTTTGCAAATGTATTATTGGACATTACTTCGGTAATGGTTTGGAAATGTTAACTAGTGAGCTGAATAATTTTTGGAAACTGTAGGGCGTAAATGAAAACTACTTGTTATTTATGCTTTATGCAAGCACTTCAAGACCATATTGGTAGTGATTTTGATATTGTTATGTGCATGCTTATGTACACATTTAGTTGAGGTTTTCTGACAAATTATTATAAATATTAAGGGTATTATATCAGCAATATATACCATGACCCAATAGTGTTACTTTTGGGATAAACAAGCAGATATATTTTTATACATATGCTTCCCCCCCCTTTTTTCTTTTTATTAATATAGTAGACTGTTTATACCATTTAACATACAGATCATACTGATCTAATTTTTGGGTTCACAAGTTAAATATTAGGTAACTATTATTTCATTAGTTATAAATATTGCCTCTATTATATTGTTGTTCATATTTTACGTCGCTACAGATGTCATATTAGGGATAGACCAGTTTATGCATTTCCATACTAAATAATTGGATACAGTATTTCACAATAATAAGTTTTGTTTCACAACATTTACAAAGGGGTTGCACTAGATTGTTTTATTTACAAATTTTGGGACTGACAAGTGGGCCTGTTACTTTGAATATAGTTGTTTAACTAGTATAGTGTAATACATCCACTATATATAAAAATTTTTCTTAAATATAATTCCTGATACAGGTCTTAGTTATATCCTTTCCAACTTCATTGGATTTCCTACAGTTTTTATAAACACGGTTGAATATTGGTATTTTGGGGACCCATAAATATATCTTAACATCTTTGGATTGAGCTAATCTTCAAATTTGGGTGCCAAACATTATTTTTATTTTGTATAATTTTTTATTTTCATCATACCATTATTGTCCTGTAGCTGACGTGGCAATATTGTGCATTACTTATGCACTTACGATATATGACCATAATTGTCTAAGTACTTACAGGACGTGGCAATAATATCCATTCAAAATTGGACAAACATTATGGATCTAAACCAAATATTATTAGATCTATCAGCAGACAAGGATGACCTTGCACCCTTTGGAATTGGTAATGAAGCTGTGGTCTCTGGCATTACTATTGCCATTCAACCAAAAGAAAAATGTGAGACACTTTTTTCAAATTTAAACAAAAATATGAAAACTTTAAGATCTAGTGTTTGGCACCACAAATTATTGAAGGCCTATTTGGCTAAGGGCATCTGTCCGAGAGGTCTCAGAGTCAAAATCCAACCACTTGTGGGAGACCCTGATGAGAATCTAATAACTGAATGGGCTCAGATTCAACAAGAATATTCAATGAAGTTTGTTAGGTCTTTGTCTGACTACTACACTAGAATTATTGACAAAGAGACCAACATAGTCCTAGAATCTATTCAAGAATGTAATCATTATCAACATGAGACATTCTTTCCTGTCTTGCTTTCTAAACTAAGTAGTGAATTATTGGGTTTTGAAACTATTTTAAAGGAGAGGAAAATCAAAAAATTTTCTCGTGATCTTATGGATTATGAGAAAGGACAACCTTTCAAACAAGTCAGACATGTCAAATTTCAAGAAGGACATATCAAAACTAACATTAAGTATCCATCCAATTCCAAAAGGAAACGCCCGAGGTCTATACTTAAAACTAAGGGTAATAATGCAGAATCAACAGATTATGATACATCATCTGGGACAGACACGGAGACACAGTCCACTTTAGATTCCGCCAACCCCAAACGGAACAACAACATGTCCCCTTTAGGGAGCACAGAGGGAGGAGGGGTGGTAGGAAGCACAAAAAAAGTTACAAGTCTGGAAAACTTGTTGCAAATGTTGTCGAACAAGTAAACAATGTGCATAACATTTCAAAAGTTACATTAACAGCTGAACAAACATCATTATTAAATAAAGGACTGTCCTTTATTCCTGGATTTTTTGTGTCTGAGGATAATTTCACACAGGATTTATTTTCATTTTGTAGGTTAATGAATCTTAAGTTATTTTTTCAGGATAAAGAAGATGTTGGTTCAACACAATTGGATTCCTTTAAATATCATAGTTCATCTTTTACACCTCCTATGCATCCGACTGTCAATTTATTTTTACGCAGTGTCTTAAATGAGTTACATTACCAGTATAATCACGTGTTACCTATGCCCAATAATATGACAGATGTTGAGAAATCATGTCTGTTAGAATTAGTACGTAACAAAGATTTGGTGATTATAAATGCAGACAAAGGAGGGGCAGTGGTAGTATTAGATTGGAGCTATTATGACAATGAAGCATATAAGCAGTTAAATGATGCTCGGTATTACACTAAGATGCCACTTGACCCTACTCCAGTTTTCAAAAAACAGATTGATGATTTTTTACAATTGGCCTTTGACAATGGCATTATATCAAAGAAAACATTAAACCATTTAACAATTTCTGACCCCATTAGACAATACATTTACTTTCTACCCAAAATACACAAAGATTTGTTTCATCCACCTGGCAGGCCTATTGTGTCAGGTATGGGCTCACTAACAGAACCACTTTCTGAATTTTTGACTATGTATTTAAAACCTTTACTACCATATGTGAGATCTCGTATACAGGATACTACTCAATTCTTGAGCATAGTCAATGATATGCAGTTAGATTCAAACTGGTGGCTCTGTACTTTGGATGTGAGCTCACTATATACAAGTATTCCACACTGGGCCGGCCTTGATGCTATTGAATTCTGGTTACATCAATCCAATATGTATCAACCAGGATTTAATACTTTATTATTAAACTTGACTGAGCATGTGTTGACCAAAAATGTTTTCTTTTACAATCAGGAATGTTTTTTGCAAACTAATGGTACAGCTATGGGGGCATCTTTTGCCCCCATATATGCTGACCTATTTATGGCTTATTTGGAACACATTATGATCTATGATGTTACTCATAACCTTTTTTTGCCTGAGATAGACATCTGGCGCAGGTATTTGGATGATTGCTGGATGGTGTGGAGATCGGATATTCCATATCTCCTTGAATTTGTAGAATATCTAAATGATAATAAATGGGGAATTAAATTCACCATCAATTATGATTTAAAATCTATCACTTTTTTGGATGTTCTAGTAACAAGGAATATGGATAATACTTTAAAAACTGAGACCTATAGAAAATTTCCCGAATATAACACCATTCTCCACGCCTCCAGCTTTCATCCAAAACATATTGCAAAGAATATTCCTAAATCGCAATTCATCAGAATGAGAAGAAATTGCTCTGATAATGCTAGTTTTGGTCTACATGCTCAAGATTTGTGTACGAGGTTTAAGAATAGGGGATATAACTCAGGTTTTGTTACAATGGCTTTGAATCATGCATCAGCATTACACAGACCTAACTTGTTAACATACAAACCAAAACCAAACAAGAAAAGCATATTGCGTTTTACCACCACGTACGGTAGAAATACCAATACCTTTATCAACATTATCAAAGCAAATTGGAACATACTGGAATCAGATGCTAAAACCAAATCTATTGTTCCAAATACATGTTTGTTTTCATTTCGTAACGGCAAAAATTTAGCTGGACACTTTAATCATTATAAACACCATTTGGAAGCTTCTTTATCCAATATATACCAAACAACAATTTTGGGTGATAAACTCATAGGTTGTTTTCCTTGTGGACATTGTGTTAATTGTAAATTCATAGCAAAAACAAAAGAGTTCACCAGTCGAAATAGTAATCAAGTGTTTGACATAAAATTTTTTGCCAACTGTAATACGGATTGGGCCATTTATATGGCACATTGCAACTGCCATTCATTTTATGTTGGGCAAACTTCGCGCCCAGTTAAGTTACGGATATCGGAACATTTGAGCGACATCAGATGTAAGAAAACATCTAATGCTATACAAACACACATTGATGCATAATAAAGCTCAATTTCGCTTCACAATAATTGACAAAATTATTGGTGATAGAAGTAACAAAGGGGGTTGGCACACTAAACTTGATCTAAAAGAAAAAGTGGATCACCAAACTTGGTGCTTTGTTAAATCCAGGATTAAATGAATATTTATAGAATATAATAACAAAAATATTAAACATGGATTTCAAAAATTTTCTCACACATGATATGTCTTTTACACATGATATGTCATTTTACTAATTTCTGTATTTACAAATATGTTTGGTTGTATTTATTTATTATTGAAATGCCACATTTATTATTGAAATGCCATATTTGTTTAATATTTATGAGCTTGATTGATTGATTAATATAACCAATCATGGAATTGTATGCTATATATAAACACCTTTATTTTTTGAATGGGTTCTGTTGATATACACTGAAGAAGGCTGGGTTAGAACCTGGGCCGAAACCGGTATGTGGGACCTATCTGGTGTTTGGGTAGTTTATTAATACCTCAATAAACTACCTTCTACAGTCCAACCTCGTTGCTGGCGTTTTTTTCTGTTATTCACCTGCCTTACAGCCGTGCAACTCCTTGCGTGCAGGATTCACTTTGGTTGATCCACCCATACAAATGACATTCATTGCCTGCAACATATACTCACAGAGATATCAAAGGATATAACACTACACACAGGCGTGCATAAATAGGAAAGCTTTATTTGTGTACTATTACAGTTGCATATGCCATGTCATATAGCTGTTTAGACATGGACATGCATATAAACTAAGTAATGTAACTGTGAAACAGTTATACTAATACAGTAGTCTGAAAAAGTTAAGAAATGTTGCTGTCCAGGCCAAAGCCATCAAGTAGTACAATAGTAAAGACAGACTGGGCCACAGGATACGAATCCATGGTAAGTTATGCAGGTTATAGTTCAGCAGCCTCTATCTACACTCTGTAGACAATTCCTAGGGGGTAAAGACCTCAGTTGACACAATGGGATGTTACTGTTGCATAACAAGGCACAACTGACACTATCACAAGCACACTGACAAACAGAACAGTCTGTATGGCAGGTGGCAGTAGGCCTTTATTTAACCAAGGTGGATTGTATGGTAGTGTACATCCATATACCTTAAGGCAGCTCACCCCTGATGGTCTTCAGGACATTGGGCTTTCAGGATTCTGTAGCGCTCCCATATACATATATGTATACATAGATATATGTATATATAGCCATATATGTATGCACATCCTATGTGTACAGATATGGCTAGTTATGTAGATATATATGTAGATATCAATAACTATATGTGCATACATATCTATTCTGATATACCAACTACTGTCAACATATAGGTAGATATCCATATGTGTATGTGCATACATATCTCTATCTATATATGTGTAGACATATATTGCCCTGTATATGTATATATGGGTATTTATTTGTATATTTATGTACATATACATATCCATCTATGTATGTCGCTATGTATATCTGTATGTTTATATATAAGTATATATACATATATCATCACCATATGCCCTGAACATGGACTGTAGCTCTACCTCATCCCCTGTAGTCCCGGTGTCGTAGTGCAAGGGGATTTAGGTATGTATAGCAGTATATGTGTAGAGTATTGCTACTGTAATAGGGATTGTCTTCACAGACACGGTGTGTGTGGGAGGTCACATCTGCTTTTAACATGTGCACCACTGGCTAAAGACAGACATCCTAAAGACATCATAGTACAGTACCACTGCTAGCACGTAATGCTCCTGTGGACTACAGCAGAGATAATGGCCAATATATGTGGACAGTCTGACAAACTCTGGACAGTCCAGAAGTATACTCATAACCCCTTAATGCAAGACATGTGGACCAATCCTGACAAAGTGGATGTTAACAACCATGTAGATGGGTATAACACATAACTACTGGTATACATTTGCCCCCATAGGTTATGCATTCACACATCCCTGTCTGTTCTGCCACATAATAACTGCTGGTAAGTAGGTGCCATTACCACATACCACCCACTATATATTGACGTACATCTGTATAGCATACCACTGCTCTGTCTGACATACATGACTGTTGTGGTGGCCCGGCAGAAGTACATCTGGCAAGTAACTGGACATTACATCTCACTGGGTAAGCACGCTAAGCTGCTAGGCATGTAACAAAGTACTGTGCAGGCTACAGGCAGACCGTCTCAACACTGGCCTACATTTCCTATCGAGGAATGCACATGTACCTGCACATAGATAGCACACTCTACAGGCATGCCACAGCACAGAGTAACATACACCTGTGTGTAAGTGCATCACCACAACCAATGTGAACACAGCCACAACTACATATGGTATGCTAGTGTATTATTATGGTATATGGACTATCTGTTCCAACACCAACCTCATATGTACCACCCACACGCTAACCCTACATATACTGGTCCGCTACACAGTGTGGTTCACAGCCTGTCTGTGGTATGAGGCATGTGCATGTATGGCCCTACAAACATGTAAGCTGATAGGGTAACATGCAGTGGAGCAGAATGTAACATCAGATAGAACAGGACCTTGAACAATAACATCTACCACAGTCTGAACACAGGCCAAGGTACATATTAACAATACACACACTGCCGACAATCACCATAAGTGCACAGACCTCAGTACTATACACACAGCCACAGAATTCCCAGGTTATGTCATCAAATATAACCCCTACTATACAATACATGTGTAGCAGTCTATCTCACTGGCTTATCAGATATGATGTCACTAATTATGGTGTACAGTACATATGCACCTCTTACTGCATGACATATGTACAAAGATTGTCAGTGTTAAGGCTGAAGGCACATACATAGGGCCAATACTGACATGTTGCTGTGATAATCTCATACATTTACTGTTATAATAGAGTTTGTTGCACCATATGTCCTATCAGGGATATGAAGTCAGTAACTCTTACAGCTGTCGTCATCTACAGACTGCAATCCTCACAGCAGTTCACAGATAGGTGCTTTGTGGGTAACACCTGAAACAAAAGGCACCACACACTGGCCAGTCTGCAGATGGCCTTACAAATGGGTGTTCCCCCATTAACATAGCAATGACATGGCGGGTGTGTAAACATGTAGGACAGCCATATCCACATGCACCCTGTTAAACCAACATTACTCCAAATGCACTTACAGTCTGTAGTCAGGTCAGACACATCCCCCTCCTGTGTGTTGGCCTGTTTCCACACTGTATGTTGTTAGAGGTAAACCCCAGTCCATCTGAGATGTGTTTGCCAAACAACAGATCGAGTCCCTGCTCACAGTGAATGAACGGCCCACCACCAGCATGATGTTCCTAGATATCGGTGTGTGTTTCCTTGCAATTGGCTATGGGAATGTTACCACAGCTGTTCCACATGCAATCAGCTAGAGGAGGGCTGCAATTTATGCAGACACCATCAGCAGATCCTGAGAATCACTTAAAATACACATGCTGCTGCCTAAGCAAAGCAGGTGTAAGTCTCCACATCCACCAAAGAGGGAGTAAGAGAGGCAGACAGAGGCACAGAAAAGCCAGGGAGGGGTGGGAGAGTAAAACTTATGTATGTTTGTGTCACACACCTACCAATACAGGGTATCAAACCCCCGATGACTATGCAGTGCTATAACATGTTCATGCAGTTATTGGATGCACCACATAGGTTACATGTTGGAAAGCCCTCAGAACATATATGTGATGGTGAGTGACATCTGCAACAGGGATGTGGTAGCTATGTGGTAGGTGTAGTACACATGCCTGCCTGCATGAACAGGTGTCAGCGTCAACACAGCCACACTCTCACAGGGATGCACATCCATTGCCACACTTGGCAGGGCCAGGAATACAACTCATCACTAGTGGGATTGCCACAGCACAGTACTGTGCAAGTATCACGTGCACCACAGGGGTCATACAGAGGTTATATGTGCAAAGGGTATGTGGCAGTGTCTGACATCAGACAGCATGCTTCAGGATGCCAGTGAGGGTTGTAGTGAGTGTAAATGTGGTCATAAACATCATACACCACACACACACAGACGAGGATGCCAGTACTGACATGCATGTTTGCACTGCTTCATGGGTGTGTTGTGGTTGACGGTGCCAGATGGCTATACAAGGCTAGGTGATGGGTATACCTTGGCAGCAGTCCACATGACAATGGTCTGCACTGCGGCTCAGGGATGTAGTGTCTGGAGTTGCCCACACAGGTGGGTATTATATTCACTATCCAGTCACCTGGATGACTATTGCATGTGACCAATGCTGTGCATTGCTTGCCATGTATGTGTTCCTTAGTCCATGATATGGACAGTGTCTTGAATGTGCACACCTCCAACATGCATGTACAGTGACATGTGGAACTCTACCTGGGTGTCTGGCCCTTGCTGTGTACACAGATCATTGCCTCATGTGGTGGGTACTGTTCATGGACAGCAGGTTTGCCCTGCAGCTACATTGATAGCATGATAACGTTATTCCCGGGTGTCAGTGGCATCTGTCCATACAGGGCTTGTGTTTCAGGCATTTTATGTCTTTTGTGGGTCACATTTGATGGCACCACATGTGTTTCTGGTTTCCAGTGGGGAACATGGGGGAGGTGCACTGTCAGCATGCACATGCCTATTGGACTGATGGACAGGGTGCCGTGCCTCTGTAGCTCACTGCAATCACACCATGGTTATTATCAGTGGGCAATATGCAGGGTACTACCAACATAGCGGCTGTTGCCTTGGCAAGTGTGTGTGTGTATGAGACATGAGTTGAGAGTGTACCCTGAGTAATACAAGGGTTGCTAACGTTGTTCAGCTGGCATTGATGTCACATTTAGGGGCATGGATATGGGTTCTATGTTATATGTTCGAATGCTTAATTGTTCGAACCACTAAAGATCGAACCTTAGTGATCGAACAATTAAATGTTTTAACATATAAAAATTAATATTTACAAAAAAAAAGAAAATGTAAAGGGTGTAAGCAGGGCCAAGCCCCCCTGCACCCCCCACACCCCCCGCTACTTAAATATACCAACTCCAAGATCACACTTCAGTGTGCTACAGTGCAGAAATGGAATATTTCCCATTTCTTACACTGTAGCGTGATCTTGGAGTTGGTATATTTAAGTACACCCTTTAGTTTTTTTTTTGTTTACTTTATTTTTTTTTCTTTTTTAAAATATTCAAACATTTAAATGTTTGATCACTAAGGTTCAATCTTTAGTGATTCAAACATTTAAGCATTTGAATATTTAACATATACCCTGGACTTGCACGCCAGCCTCTTGGCTATTTCACATCTGTTATACCTGTACTGTGGAGAAGTTTGCAAAACCCACTCCACATTGAGTCCAGCTGTTACACACTCACCACCACTGCCACACAGGATACGAATGACAAACACAGACACATACCACACACACACCTGTCATGTTTGGAATTAGAACTCCTACCTAACAAGTATATTACACTATAGCACTACACCGTTATAGAACATGCCACAGAAATTACTTGAGTTCTCTTTCCCCAAAGGTGTATTTCACAGTGAATGGCATCTGCAGGATTGCCAAAGCAGAGTATTTAAACTGTAGTGAGTGTGACTAGCCTAAAGTGCATTGCTCCCTACACAAACATAGAAACACACACAAAACACCCACAACTGCTATGTGTAGGGATAGAACCACTACCAGAGTTCTATATCACACTACAGCATAATGCTGTTATAGGATGCACCACGGAGATTACTGGAGTGCCCCTTCTCCAAAGGTGTATTTCACTGTGAATGACATCAGCAGCATTGCCAAAGTAGGGCATTTGAATTGTAGTGAGTGTGACTAGCCTAAAATGTGTTGCTCCCTACACAAACATAGAAACACACACAAAACATCCACAACTGCCATGTGTGGGGGATAGAACCCCTATCAGAGTTCTATATCACACTACAGCATGATGCTGTTATAGGACACACCACAGACTTTACTAGAGTGCCATTTCCCCAAAGGTGTATTTCACAGTGAATGACATCAGCAGGGTTGTCAAAGTAGGGCATTTGAATTGTAGTGAGTGTAACTAGCCTAAAATGTGTTGCTCCCTACACAAACATAGAAACACACACAAAACATCCACAACTGCCATGTGTAGGGATGGAACCCCTACCACAGTTCTATATCACGCCACAACATGATACTGTTGTAGCACACACCACAGAGATTACTGGAGTGCCCTTTCCCCAAAGGTGTATTTCACAGTGAATGACATCAGCAGGATTGCCAAAGTAGGGCATTTGAATTGTAGTGAGTGTGACTAGCCTAAAATGCATTGTCCTCTACACACACACAACTGCACAATCTGGGATTATAACTCCTACCTACCTAATTTATCACATTACAGCAGTATGCAGTTATAGAACATGCTGTGGAGATTACTGGCCTACACCCTTCCCAGAGGTGTATTTCTAGGTGGATGACATCATCAGCCTTGCCAAAGTAGAGCATTTGAATTGTAGGATGTGTGACTACCCTAAAAAGCATTGCTCTCAACACAGACAGAGACACACACAAACACAGTTGCCATGTCTGGGATTGGAATTCCTACCTAACTAGTTTATCACAATACAGCAGTACACAATTATGGGAAATGCCACAGAGATCACTGGATTACACCTCTCCCAAATATGTATTTCACAGTGGATGACCTCAGCAGGCTTGTCATAGTAGGGCTATGGGGAGGGCAGTGTGTGTGCATGGCCATAACCCATTCATCTAGAGGTTGACACACCACATGCGGGCACACACAGGGTCAGATTTAACAGGTACGTGTATACAGCTGCTAGATGACTACTTCCTTGTACAGTCATGTTGCACAGCTAGCATGTGCACCACATAGTCTGTAATGCTGACAGATACCGGTGGCTAGTATGTACAGTGAGTGACATCTGAACCTCATGTGGTTGTGTACCTTTGGCTGTGTGCTGGGTGGGACAGGCCTGGATGGCTCCTTGTCACAGTCACCCTCTTCCACACATCTATGTACATCTACCTTTGGCTTATTATAGTGGATTGCCCTTAGATATATGCCTATAGTCCAAACCACTGTGTGTGCAAAGCATGTGTGGTGCATACTGAGGAGTGTCTGCACTAAATTCTCTGACTGCCAGATATGTCTGGTCCACTGGTGTTTGCAGACATGGCCTTTGTGTGTTGTGAGCATGCCCAGTATGATCTTTCAGTATGTTGTTGACTAACATTGCCTTCATTTCTCTGTGTGTGTGAGCATGCCCTGTATGCCCGTCTGTATTGAATGTGTGGATCGAGTCCAGGTAGTTTGTACTGCAGTGCTGACCTTTGTGTTGTACACCTACAAGTAACATACTGTTTCGGCAGGGTATCTGTCGATCGATCATTTGGGATTGATTGTTAACTAGATTTCTACATAGAATGGGGGGCACACCTGACTATTTCTACACAGGATTGGGGGGCACACCTGACTGTTACAACATTTCTTTGTAGGATGGGGGGGCATAGCTGACTATTTCTACATTTCTACACAGGATTGGGGGGGCACACTTGACTGTTACTACATTTCTACATAGGATGGGGGCACACCTATTTCTACATTTCTACACAGGATTGGGGGCACACCTGACTGTTACTACATTTCTATGTAGGATGGGGGGCACACCTGACACTTGCACACATTTCCTATGACTGCACTGGTATGTCAGGTAATCCATTTCATTCTGTATTCTTACCTATCATGCTGACTAGAGGCATACCAGTGTACTACAGATCTTAGCTTTGAATTACCTACATATTCGTTTCTGACTTCCTACCCTTCAGAACTAACATCCCACTGCTTCACATGCTGTAGTCTGTCTGTGTAGGTCTGGGGGGGGGTTACCCACAGGCATCATTCAGAGGCCATAGCACAGCCTTTGTTTGTGCTTGTCTACACCTGTCCTGCTGGCTGTGACTGTTGCTGGGTATGTGAACCCCCCTGACTGGCATGTGTGAGTCACGTACCTTTTGGGTGTCCCAGTATTGAGGGTGGTGCTGCAGGGCTGTCTATGTCAGATGCACATAGTACACTCCCTACACATGGTAGAGCATAGGTAGTGTAATGTTTGGCATCCCTTTTACTGTACGTGATAGTCGGGGAGAAGTGTTATTCCCTGTGTCCCTCCTGTGTCAGCGTATGTGCTATGCGTTGCCTCTTTGCCAAGGCCAGGGCATACTGGCCACACCTCCTTCTGCCTACTGGGGCAGGCTCAGGTTGTTCCTCCTCTGAGTCACTCTGTGCCTGTTCAGTCCTTGGCAATGGTGGTGGCTGTATGGTCCTGCACTGTGCTGCTCCTGCCGCAGTTATTTCTGCATAATCATATTGTGTAGCATGGCACATACGTGGACAATTTGGGTACATGTAGCTGCTGAGTACTGCAAGGCTCCACTGGATGTGTCCAGGCACTGGAACCATGACTTCAGCATCCCAAACACATGCTCTACAATAATTCTGGTCTGTGCATGTGCCTCATTATGGAGTTCTTGTTTGGGTATGTGTGCATTTCTGATGGGTGTCATCATCCACGGCTCCAGTGCGTATCCAGCATCCCCCACTAGGTGTCCGTGAGGGATGTCCCCACTGGCAAATCTCTGGTACAGCTGCGTCAGATGCCAGATGTGGGAATCCTGATAGCTTACAGGGCAGCCAGCACACACATTCATTATTATGCCCTGGGCATCGCACACGACCTGGCAGTTGATGGAGGGGAAGCCCTTGCAGTTGATGTAGAGTCTGCCATGCTCACCGGGTGGTGCTTTGATGCATATGTGAATGCAGTCTATAGCACCCACTACCTCAGGGTATTCTGCTATTTGGTGGAACAGTTGCATATTGCTGGCCAATACCTCACAGGGGTTGGGGAAATATACGTGCTCACTGACATGTGCTGACATGGCATAGAGGAATTGGTGGAGTACCCTGGATGCTGATGCCTGTGAGATCCCCATCATATCCCCATTTGGCCTTTGGAATGTACCTGTAGCTAGTATTCTTAGGCCTACACATACCTTGGTATCCACTGGGTCTGAGGCGTGGCCAGCACAGCTCAACAATTTGCTGTACGAGGTCCTTGTCCACCCTATAGCGCTCTACTATCTCCAGCTCATGTAGCCCCTGGTAGGTTACCCTGGGTCTATTCACTCTTTTCCATCTCCTCAATGTGGGTTGGTCGACAGTATTCACATCCTCACCACCTTCAACCGCTTCCACAAATTGTTGTATGATAGCTATTGCAGCTCCTATCATTTTGCTGTTGTGAGTGTTAAAAGTTCCCGCTTGTTTACACCGGTGGTGTAGAGTGTGGGAAAAACCAGAGGGGAAGGTGTTTGCATAGTTTATAGTAGTGTTCTGGGCTGGGCTGGTATGCTACCTGTGTAATTGGCTGATTCTGATACATTTCACCTGCCAGCTTGTGCTAGGTCTCTTAGATTATCTTCTTACTGCTGTTTTCCCTTCCCATTGCCTTCCTGTTTAAGTCCAAGCAAACAGAGTGCTCACATGTGCACAGAGCTGTTATTTCCTGGTTTAACTTTTTTTTAAAACCTTTAAAACCTGGTGGATGGCACGCACACCCGCTTAGGCAATGTACAGAGTGCTAGGCAGAGTAAGACACCCCCCCCCTTGCTTAGCTGTGCTTAGCTAGGAGCTAACCTGAGCCACAGGGCTCCAATCCAGTTACAGTATGCCTGACACATGCCCCCATGATGTCAGCTAACTCCTGCGCTTGCACCAAGCTATTCCTACTCTTACACTGTTGGGACCTGACTAGCATGCTGGAGAAAACTGGGATTCACTATCATTCCCCTCATTTGCATAGGATTGCCTGCTAATGCATAGTTGCATGTCTCACACTGAGCCTCCCCCCTTAGCAACCACTACTCACTGGCCATGTTGTCTTCTGCCTGCCATTGACTTGCATGGCAGAATAGTGATTTTAGTTAGAATGCTTATTTTAGGTTTATTTTGTTATTTTCCCCCAATCCCATATGCGTGCCGCTGCCCTACGCTTAAACAGCAGAGATCAGCTAAAAAAAAGTAAAAGTCAATTTTTTTATTTTTTATGCTGTTTGCAATGCCAATGGCTTTATACTTGGTCACTGGCATACTTACTGACTGATATGCATCCTTTATATGGAGCTGTCACGGCTCTGTTTTGGATTTTGCAGAAATGTACTCGGTTACTCACCAAGTATATTTCTGCAGATTGCACTAGTCCTGCATGGCCGGTTGCAAGCTTCCTGAATCGCAAATTCCCCTCATTTGCATGGATTTCTCCTGTAAATGGGGTGATTTGCATACAGGGGCTTAGTCCATGCAGGACTAGTGCAGGAGTGCTTGTGCATGCCCCTGCAGGCTGTTCCTGGATCGCACTGCAGACATATTGACTGCTGGAGCTCCCGCACTAATCCTGCATGTCATGCGAAGGCATAGAGAATCCGGGGGAAAGATTACTTTAGTGCCTTAAAGTTTGCTTGTCAAATGATTCACATGAACTGTTCATAATTAAGAGTTGACCTTAGTTCACCTGGTTAGTCTGACGGTTTACATCTAGTATGTTTGTTTCTTTATCTAGCATTGAATATACTGATTCTTCTGTATCTAATTTCAACAAATTCATCTTTTCTGCTTTTTTGTTTCTATGTTAAGTGCTCTAGCGTACTTGCTTTGTACTTGACATGTAGCTAAAAATATTTAGCCTATGTAATTATTTGACTCGTATCAATTAATGTGTCAAGCAACCCAAAAGTTAAACCTCTGGAACTAAACCACATTTCTTTAGAGTTACATAATCATATATTCATATAGGTATTCAATCAACAAATCCTTTTATATAAAATGTAGTTTTATGAATTTTTGCTAAGATAACAACGTTAAACTTTTTTCCATAGGTTACTTTATCAAGCTTACAATCTTTATTGCAATTATTCTGTGTAAGTATTTTTTTATTTTTATGCATTCATCCAAGTTATTTTGGAAGCTGGCAATCAAGTTGCTTAAGTGTACTGTTATCGAAAGAGTTGTCCGTAATTGTTATGAATGCTTTCAAATATTCTTACACATTTTTATGTTAGTGTTTATGTTCAACAGAAGGTTAAGCAGTCTATTGTCCATTCTTTCAGTTTATGTTGAAGACATTTAGATTTCAACAGAACCAGAGCCAGGACTACCTTAAGGATACTGCAATGGTCAACTCTGCTAAGTATGTAAGCCAATGATAATAGCCATAGTTCCTGTAGTCATTTGAAATAGTTTCATGCTTTTCAAACTTAGAGATTTTCTTGTCAGGAACATCTGTACTTTTGTCTTGTGATAAGTTGCTATACTACAAATGGCAGAAAGTGTCATTATGTTTAATGACCAGGTGGATCAACGCAGTACTTTATGGAAAAATATTTGTCATGGATCTGATTGATATACTACTACCATATGAATAACTTTGTATACTTTTCCGATTATATAGCAACAATTGCACCAGATCCTTTCAGATTTTAATGATTTGCCTCAATCATTTGCAATCCTGTTGTTTTTCCTCCCAAACATCATGATACAGCATTTCTAGGTATTGAAGGAGAATCAGTTATCAATATATCATCTAAGAAATTATCACGGCACAAAAAACTTTTCAAAACAAAACAACAAATCTTGTATCAAAATAGTGTGGAAAAACTGGGAACTGTTTAGATGTAATCAAACATTGTTTAATAAATTTGGTAGTACACCAAGTATAGTATTCAAACGTGGAAGAAATCTCAAAAATTTACTATAAAAACAACACACTAAAGTTTCTAGAATAGTCGAGATGAACAAATGCGAGAACTGTAACTATTGTAAACATGTGGAAGTAGCTAATTTGTGGTGAATGGTGAACAATACAAACTAAGATCAAGGTTTAATTGTAATTCTAGGCTTATAGTTAATTGGCCAGATGTACACGCTGTCCTGCCTTTTATATAGGCAAAACGGAGCGCAGAATCTGGGACAGAATGTACGAGCATTTATATGCTATTAGCCACAATAAGTCTAACAATGTATTAGCGAAGCATATACATTTAAATGTGAACCATCAGTTTAAATTTATGGCTATTGACAATATTTTGCAGGACATTAGAGGGGGTCATTTCCCTCTCAAACTTGAAGAATTAGAATTAATGTGGTAGATCAAACTCAATGCATACAATGTTCCAGGACTTAATGAGTCCTGCTCCATTAGTAGTGTTCTTAAATTGAAGAGTCTGCAAAGATGAAATTTAGTACTAAAGAGCTTAAGTTGAATATTACTGCTTTTAGCTTTTTAGTAGCACTGATGTCTATTAGCGTAGTGGCTTAGGGTAATTTAAACTGCTGTCAATAAGGTTTCTTTTAAATTTATTGTTTATACAATGTAATGTTTTACTTAGTTTGTGTTGTGTTTGCTTTTATGAAGTTCAAAATATTGTATTTGAAACAGACTCTGTAGTTTTAAGTAATGGTTATTTAAGTAATTACTAGTTAATTGTCCCGCATTTGTTTAGATCAAGTGTGTATATAAGGATGTTGCAATTTCCTGTATTTGTACTTCTGATGAAGTTTGCAAGATTGCAAATAAAAAGTGCTTCAAGTGTTAAAGTTTTTATTAAATTTGTGTGCCGACTCTACAGTTGCTTGGACTTGTTGTTTTGTTTTGATCAATATATCATCTCCCAGATTTCAAAACAGTTTATACTTGAGAGAATTTACTATATGAAATTTCCAATGGCAAAAATCTAACATAAGAATTCTACCTTTCTTTGCAGCAGCTACCTGCGTAAGAAGACAATGATGTCTAAGGAAGTGACACAAACTGCTGCTTGCATTACAGCAAAGAGGTAACCAATGGCTCTAAATAAACTAACCCACTGACCAGGAAGTTATTGCTAGGTAAGAAGGGCACACAGATGTGATACTCTTTGTGTGAGAGCTGTGTGCACAACATGCGTTCACACAACTATTACAAAAATCTCATTCCACTGCAGATCAGACTCTGTCTCTAGCCACATGATCATTACAGTAGGGCTGTCACAGATCGATGCCTATTGCATCCTGATCCTAGCCATCAAGTGTTAAATGGATGTGAGCTATTTGAAACAGCCAGCATCATCTAACAGTAACTGTAACTGATTGCCTTGTGATTTGCTGAGATTATATTGCCTGCAGCTTTAACTAGTTAAAACATACTTTTCAATATTTCACCTCAATGAAACTGAGATTTTTTTTCCAGGGCAGAAAACCCTCTATATTCCTGATATGGGGTATTTGCCCCACACCCCTACTTATACATGCTGAAAAGAAATAGACTCACATGAAATGAGTCACTGCCAGTGAGCAAATAGTAACCACACCATCAGTGATTTCCTGCAGGAAAACAGAGATCAGGAAGATCGGCACTTCATCATGATGAGGTCAAACATCTTGAATATTACACTCAGCTAAGAGTAGGAAAGCTTTTGTAGTGTCATCGCCATACAGGCCTCAACTAGGGATGAAGGTCAAGGCTACTTCATCAGTGCAGTCCCACAAGGCTGTGCCTTGTGTCCATTCATTTTGGCATCTCTTTCTCATACCAGGAATATTGGAATACATTGAGTTAGGTACTTGCCTGTCCAGTGAGTCTTGTTTATTTGCTGGCATAAATTTAGGACCCTAGCGCAGGTGACTGTAGAGTCATTGATTTTTCAAAAAAATAGGAGGTCATATTGGAGTGTGTCTTTCATAACTTGAAAGTGAGTCACAGATCACTTTGGAGAAGCCAGCAGAGTACTGAGTATATGGAAAGCTGTGCTGCTCTATCCATAGGTAAAGGATTTAAACTTTTCAAATTGTTTGGCTAGGAATTGTTGAGACCTTTCTAGTTGAGCCATATGTTTAGCTCTGTGCATACCAAAGGGAGAAAATTCTGTAGTCTATGACAGGTCTGATAAGTGAAGAGTACAATGGTAAGTTGACTTTGTTATATCCTGAAGAAATTCTCTTGAAAATTAACTGGTCCAGATAGAAGGATTTGTTGACTATAGTAGAAAAATAATGATGAGATGAGAGAGAGTTGTCCATATAATTACTCAGGTCTGTTATGATCCTATCTGTTTGAGGAG
The DNA here is from genome assembly GCF_019279795.1 of Protopterus annectens. NCBI lineage: Eukaryota > Metazoa > Chordata > Ceratodontiformes > Protopteridae > Protopterus > Protopterus annectens. The sequence continues at coordinate 934,927,935 of NC_056726.1, forward strand.
GAGTACCACTCACAACATATAAAGAGGGAGCTTTTGTGCCAAAATCCACTATGGTGCACTTTTTTCCATTTAGCTTGAAACCATTCTCTATACATAAGGGATGAGCATATTCCATCATTTTGGAGTAGTTTAGCATTAGTGGATGAGCTGACAACAGTGCCCAATTTGCAGTTATCAGCAAACATGATCAACCACACTTCAGGGATATTGGCCTGTATGTCTGTAAAACAAATGCTAAACAGGAGAAGGCCCAGGACTGATCCCTGTGGCATGCCATTAGTTACAATTTTACATTCAAAGAGTGTACCAGCAGCTTTCACTTCTTGGAATCTGTTGAATTGCCAATGTGCAATCCAGTGGACAATGTAGGTGTTAACATTAATTCTGCTAATGTATTATCTATATCTTTGGGGTTGAAAACTGTGGTATTATTATGGATGAGCTCATTGCATTGTTGAACATTATTCTCTAATTTTCATACATAACTGAAGATCCTGTATGTGTAGTTCATACCCTGTTTTAAATTTTCTTATAGTGCTTTTAAGGTCTTTGATGGCATGTTCAGAGGGGCTTTGGGGGTAGAGTAATGGAGATTGTTTTACAAATTTTCATTATAGTCCTTCTTTGTTATACAGTTTAATAACACAGAAGTTCCACCAGAGAGGTTTACTCCTGAATGTGCCATTATACTTATAGTGGACACTGTGATGTCCCTCCTCTGGGCCAGTGATCAAGAAGACTCAATCCTCAACACTGGCAACTGTGGAGAATATTCACTTTGAGAAAAATAAACATAACACAGTATTTTCAGATGCAGCTCTCTGCATCATGAACAATTTCCCTTAAGAGCACACAGGGAATGCAAATTCCATTCTGGGGCTGAGCTTCCTCTCCAGACCCCAAATAAGACTACCCACTGACCACTACAGAGCTGAGTCCTTAGCTGAGTGTTCAAAACCTAGTCCTCCACCACACTCACTGTGAAATCAGTGCTTTCAGTGACCCTGTTCAAAGTAGCTGTCAAACACATTCTTTTGAGATTTGGATTTTCACATATACACACCTGGGAAAAGCTGTCACAACTTACCCACTCTGACACCTCCACCCAGACTATACTATGTTTACTGCCACCAGAACACCTGAAGTTAGCTATTTTAAGTCTCTTACAAGGGTACCAAGTTACACTTAGGAAAATGAATACTTATACAAATGGTAGTGTTAACCAAGCAGCAAGACTTTCAGGAATGTGGAGCCACAGTGTCACTAAATAAATGCAAGTACTCTCAAAGCTTATATATCCTTTAAAAGGGCAACCACAATGAAGAGTTTAGATATATTTAATAATAAATAAAAAATAACATGAAAACACTGAATATCTATTTACAATAAACACCAGAGTTTCAATCACAGGAAATATAAAAAAGCACAGATGGAAAGACTCAGACAGATAAAGAAAAACAACTATGTCTAGCTAATCTCACTATATTTTCCTAACTGACTAAAGAATTACTATTCCCTAGTTACTTACTAAAGCAAGGCAAGATTAAGGTGGATGAATGTCTTTATCTGGTCCCAAAAACAGAGGGCACATCTCACATCTCCTACTAGTATTCAAATACAATTTCAATGCTGGCTACAGAATGACATCACATCTGGACACCTGACTCTGTGGTTCCCACACTACCCCCTCACTAGAAACTGAGCCAGGATCTGGTACTGATCTGTCACAATACACACATAGAACTTTAGCAAGATTTATTACAGCATCTGTAAACTATAAAACAATTCCAGCAATTCCACCCTTCCTGCCAAAACTAGCATGCTATTCTCTGGCACCCCAGGGTAGCAGTTAGTTCACCACCCAGCCCAGACTTTTCACAGACTCTGGCTGCATTCAGACATGTGAGAAAAAATCTTTATGGCCTAAACCATGTAATTCAATTTCAGGCTATTTTTTTCTTAAGGTGAGAGGGGCTGAGTTCAACCACTTCCCTTCCAGTATAATTTGTTAAAATATATATATTTCATCAGTTACAATATTACAGTCTGGCATACATATATGTTTATTTTCTGTCCAGCAGAACCCACTGTTGATGCATTTTTAATACAAGCAACATTACAAATACATTTTTAACACAAGCATCTGTACAAATCAGTTTGGTATTCAAATGACATATAATTCTTTACAAATCTTCAGCTAGCTCTGTTGGAATATGTTACACATGCACTACCCTACACCATCCGGAAAGCCTGTCACTACCTCACATCATCACAACTCTCCTCCCTTTGAAGACTCAAGGTAGTTTTTCAAGTGACCCCGGAGAAACATTGCTTGACAGGAATGAGCCTGTCTGGGAACACATAACTCCATTGGCATCGCTGATCATACTATGGTGTTGCACTGTCATGTCATATGCCTGCAACCCTAGGCTCCACCTTAATAACTTGGCATCTTGCTGGCTGGCACAATGTAGCCATGTTAAGGGATTGGGATCTGTAACTACAGTGAATTTGCTTCCCTACAGATAGGGCTGAAGTTTTTGCAATGCCCATACTATGGCTAGACATTCTTTTTCTACAGCTGCATAACATTCCTCAATGGGTTGAAGTCTATGGCTGAGATATACAACAGCGTGCTCTTCTCTCTCTGAGAAAACTGGCTAAGTACAGCACCCTCCCCATGGTTTGAACCATTCACCTGCACAGCAAATTATTTGCTGTAATCTAGACTGACAAACACAGGGCATCCTCTCAAAGTCCCTTTAAGCTTTTGGATTACCTGCTCATGGGCTTGGGTCCACACAACCATATATGGCCTGTTTTTTCTTCATTAGGTCTGTGAGGGCAGCAGCTATTGTACTATAATTGGGAACAAACATTATATAGTACCCCGCTGTGCCCAAGAATACCCTCACTTGCTTTTTGGTAACAGGGCAGGCCATGTCTGAATAACTTCCACTTTGGCAGGTTCTGGTCTGATTTTACCACTCCACACTCTATGTCCCAGGTAGGAGACCTCTGCCATACCCACCTGATACTTACTGGGCTTAATGGTCAGCACTGACCTTTGTAGTCTACCCAGGACCAACCCGACATGCTGAACGTGCTCTTGCCAGGAATGGCTGTAAATAGTAATATCATCCAGTTAAGCAAGATCATAATCTTCTGCTCCTGCTTGGATATGATCTGTCAGCCTCTGGAAGGTCACTGGGGCATTTTTCATTCCAAAAGGCATCTTTGTGAACTCGTATTAATCCAAAAGGAGTCAAAAAGACTGACCTTCCTCTACTGGTGGGAGACAAGGGCAGCTGCCAGTAGCCGTTGGTGAGATCAATAGTAGTCAGAAACAGCCCCATCCAGCCACTCTAAAGCTTCATCTGTCCTAGGCATGAGGTAAGCATCTGACTCTGTGTGACTGTTTAGTTTTCTGTAGTCCACAGAGAACCTGATGCTGCCATTCTTCTTTGGTACCAGCACCACTGGGGAGGCCCAGAAACTGCTGGACTCCTGGATTCCCACATTTCCTGTATCTCCTCCCTATATTTGTCTAACTCATTCAGGCACCCTGTAAGGGGCCTACCTGATAGGTCTTTGGGGTCCTGTATCCACATGATGCTGCACCAGGTGGGTGCACCCAGGTTTCCCAGTAACATGTCACCAAACTCCTGTACAACTGCTCAGATTTCTTGAACCTATGTAGGGGATAGTTGCTGGGACATTGATACCTCTTCCACTGAGCTGTCAGTCCGAGCTTCACTGAGGAGATCAGTCACCAGATCCCCCTCAGACTCCTCCTGCCACCCACTGCAAATACTCAGCTCAAGGTCATCCCTATCATGGTAAGGCTTCATCATATTAATATAGTACAGTTTGTGCCCCTGCCTCCTGCCTAGCTGTTTTACCATTTAGTTAACATCACTGACCTTCCTTATCACTTTGAGTGTTCCTTCCCAAGCTGCCTACAGATTACTGTGTCTGACAGGAATGAGCATCATAACCTGCCATCTAACAGCATACTCTCGGGCTTGAGCATTCCTGTCATCCCAGATCTTCTTCTGCTGTTGGGCTCCTGCCAGGTTCTCTGGGCCAAGCCCATGAGCTCCCTAAACCTTGTCCTGAGTTTTAAGACATATGCCACAACAAACTCCTTATTTGATTCACACGCACCCTCCCACTCATCCAGAATCAAATCCAAGGGCCCCCTCACCTTATTCCCATACAGCAACTCAAAGGGTGAAATACCTGTGGATTCCTTGGGTACCACTCTGTATGCAAACAGCAGATGGGGCAAATATTTGTCCCACTCACTCTTAAACTGGTCTCCAAATGCCCTTAGCATAGTCTTCAGTGTAGAACTTAACCTCTTCAAATGACAATTAGTCTGGGGTTGGTAGGAGGTAGTTTTTAGGTGCTTCACCCCAGTGTGCTCCAACAGACAAGTCACCTCTGTCAGTTAGTATTTCTCTCAGGAAACCTACCCTGCTGAAAATATCTTACAACACATTTGCCACCTTCTTTACCTTGATGGAGTACAGAGGACCTACCTCAGGGTATCTAGTAGCATAATCTACTACCAATAGGATATATTTCTTCCCTGTGGAACTTGGGATACTCACAGTTCCCCGATATTCATAGCTACCATCTGAAATGGCTTCTCAAACACAAGCAAAGGCATCAAAGGAGCTTTGACCTTGTGAACTTTTGGCTTTTCCCGGTTAGGGATCACCACAGCAGAACTCTGGTCTGCTAATTATTGGCAGTGGAGTTTTACGGGGATGAGTTTCCAGCCCGACGTCCAACCTTCAAAGAAGGCACACCCATTCACACACTCACCTACCTGCATGTCTCTAAACATCATACGGCCTTGGGGAAGACATGCAGACTCCACACACAAGGCGCTCCAGCTGAGAATCAAATGGGAGAACTTCTTGCTGTGAGGTGACAGTGCTAACCGCTGCACCACTGCGGCCTTACCTACTGTTTGGCACTGCTGACACGTTCTGCAATACCCTGGTACATCCCTTGCAATCCCAGGCCAATAAAAATTCTGCATAATATGTCTGTTGGTACACTTTATGCCCATATGACCTGTAAAAGGAATGCTGGAGGCTATTTTTTCACACTGAGCTAATCGAAGGAAGGACACTGAGCAAACATGGATCTATAATATATAACATTAAGTATCCTGTTTTCTTGCTTATTTTTTCGAGTTGTTTATAGCACTTTGTCTACTGCATACTTTTCTAGCTAGTTTCACTGTGTGTGAGGTATTAACTGGAAATTGTCCACTTTTATTAAGCATCTGTTTGTGTTGTTTGATACTGATAACTTGTTTGCAGTCAAAAGCTTTCTCTAGAGGCATCTTTATTTGTTTAAAACTTTCATTTAAAGGCTCACTGCTGCTTTTCTGCTGTGAGAAACATTTCTGCAGTTTGTTTCTACCTAAGTAGTGTGGATATTTGTAGCATTGTCCATATTCATGCTTGTGTTTGGGCCTAGTGTTTGTGGACTCTGTGTTTCTGAGCACATATTCAAGGACATCTTGGTTTAGCCAAAGCAGTTAGGTATTTCAGTGAGAGAGGATTGTTAAGTTCATTGGCTATCTGGGTCACCTGGACTACAGCTTAGAGTAAGCACATCATTGCTTCTTTTGAGCTTTTTTTAAAGTTGTCTCAGGTTTCAACTTTCTTTTACTTAAGAAGTTAAGTTTGTGAGTGTTTCTGCCATTTCACACTGAGCTAATAGAAGGAAGGACACTGAGCAAACTAGGATCTATAATATGTAACATTAAGTATCCTTTTTTATTTGCTTATTTTTTTGAGTTATTTATAGCAGTTTGTCTACTGCATACTTTTCTACCTAGTTTCACTGTGTGTGAGGTATTAACTGGAAATTGTCCACTTTTATTAAGCATCTATTTTGGTTGTTTGATTCTGATAACGTGTTTGCAGTTAAAAGCTTTCTCTAGAGGCTCTTTTATCTGTTTAAAACTTTCATTTAAAGGCTCACTGCTGCTTTTCTGCTGTGAGAAACATTTCTGCAGTTTGTTTCCCACCCTGCCTCCCTGTTTGTATGCTCTTCATATAGTTGGTAACTTTGCAGTTACCCGCTCCTACTGTAAGTTTGATCTGGGACACTCCTCCCAGTCTAGCATTATTACCTCATTCTACCTAATACAGGGAGAATGTTTGAGAAGGCCAATCCACTTAGTTTCTGCTCCTCCTTTCTCTCTTTCCACTTAAAAAAAAAAAAAAATTCTAAGCTTGTTTCCTGCATTTACTGTGGGTAATCTAGTCTGGATACAGATTTGCTGTGCCCAGGACTGTTTGTGGGCTTCTGAGCGCCTAAGCCTTTATGTCTTGGAGGGAGGCGTTCTAGCTTAATTTTGTTTGTTAGAACTAGCCAGTTTTTTAGTTTCAGCTTTTATCTTGTTTCTTTGAGCTCAGCATTTGTTCAGAACTCATGGTAAGCACTAAATAAGCTACAAATTACTGTAACACTCAACTTTCCTCACTTGTCTATAGGAAAACAGTTTCTAGCACTTAACAAATAAGCACCTATCCAGGCATGTCAATGGGTCAGCTCCCAGTGTTTTCTCCTGTCTACCTGATGAATCTGGGCATCTTGGGGCAATGCAGCAATTGCCTCATGTACTCAGACAACCCTCTCTTCCAACCACCCAACACTACAACCTGTGAGAGATGCATTTATATAGCCAAACTGGAAGCAAAGCTCTATTCACCCAAGACTGGACTAGACAGTCAAGAGAAGTAGGTAAACACTTGCAGCATACCACACTCATCACATAGTCCCTCAAAACCTACACCACCAAAACACACACATAGAAAAACAAAACACACGCCTACATTCATGAAGGCTCTCAGTAAAAACCTACCCAAGCAACAGGGACCTCCAAAGCAGAAACACAAGGAACCTCCACCCCCCCAAAACAACCCAAATGACACATAGCCCACAAACTCAGTGTGCCACTCAACCACAGCCCATAAGGCATAACAACGTATCCAGCACTCTAGTCATAGGTGAATCTATAGTCAGGCACACTTATGTTCCACTCACCAGGCTAAACAAGGAGAAAGTTACTGTCAGCCACCTGTCGGGTGCCAGGATCCACCACATAACGCATGCACTCAGGTCATTCCACAACAAGTACAAATATGACTCTGTCATTGTCCATGTTGGTGTGAATGACCTGAGACGTATTTCCCTGGACTACATGAAAAAGGACATGGAGGAGCTATCTGATCTTGTAGCCCAGGCAGGTATGACCCTAGCCCTGAGTAGCATGATGCCATCACCCAGAATGATACCACAGTACAAGGACAAAATGATTGACTTCAACAATTGGATAAGCTTCTGGTGTCATTCTAAGGGGATCCAGTATCTGTCTGCCTGGGATGACATGATCGACAAACCACAATGCTTTGCCAGAGATGGCCTGCACCTGTCACCCCTGGGATTCTGGATACTGGCTAAGGCTCTAGCCACCCTTATAGTGCCTTTTTTAGGTAATGTTTAAATGACAAATTCACCACCATAACAGGTACAAGCAAGCAGAATCTGAGGGTATTGCTATTCAATGCTAGAAGTCTAAACCTCAAAATGCACTCACTCGAGGCACTCCTTAAAATGGAGAACATCAACATCTGTGCCGTGTCAGAGACCTTATTCAAGGCTCCAGAGAGCACCCATGTATTATCAGGTTATAATTCATACCTTATTTTTTGGCCACCTAACCTGGATGAAACACTAAAGGGGGAGGTGTGTCTATATTCATTAAGGATATCCACAACTCCAGGCTAGTTGCTCAGCATAATACATCTGAGATTATCCAAGTGCAACTAACTCTGGGCAAAACTGCAATCTAAATTGTAACTTGATACAGATCCCCCACCATGCCCCAGGATTCCAACTCCTCATATCTTGATACACTGGAAAATATTAGGGTACAACCCAACACCCTAATAATGGATGATTTCAACTACCCCACCATTAACTGGGAAAACTACTCATGTACCAACTTTTTTGCTTAATGTTTTCTGGAATTCATAAATTCCAGTGCCTTGGATCAACTTATCCACACCTCCACCAGGGGCAGATATATCCTAGACCTGGTCATTACCAACATGGGCATCCAGTTTTCCACACCAGAGGTCAATTCCTTGTTGGCCAGATCCAACCACAGGCTAATCACCCTAGACATCCACATCCTGCCCCCACCACCCATTAGGGAAACCACCGTAAAACATTTCTTCAAAGCCAGCTTAAGACAGAAGTGGCAAACTTCATGACACCCATGCAGACGGACAATAGAGGTACGACTGCTGAATCTTACACAAATGCTCTTTATAAGCACTTACACGTGTGCATGAATTGTGCTATCCCTAGCAGAACTAAGATGCTATCCTCCAAAAAAAGGAAGCCAATCTGGTGGTCCCCTGCCACAAACAAACTCTGCAACAGAAGAAAGAAACTGTTGCAAAAAAATGTAAAATCCCATGATCGGAGGAACTCCCTGGTCAGCCTCAGTAAGAAGTTGAGATCCCTCATAAAATCCTCCAAAGCTAGTTATGAAAACAAAATTGCCACTGACTCAAAAGACAACCGCAAAGCATTCTATAGCTATGTCAAGAATCTCTATGGCAACACTGAGATCTGCTCCGAGTTACAGCACAATGGCACTAAATATACAGAACCAACTGATATTGCCAACATCCTGGCAGATAGGTTCAGTGCTAACTTTACCCCCTCTCTCAGTGCTAACTTTACCCCCCCCCTCTCCTCCCCTAAAGGGCCCATCTCTATACCGGAAGAATGCAAAGTTCCTGTAATCACGGCTGCACAGGTAAAAAACACACTCTCCATAAGCCAAGAACACAGCATCCATGGGACCTGACAACATCCCAAGCTGCGTTCTACATGAACTACAGAATGAACTGGCACCCCAATTAAGCACCATGTTCAAGCATAGCCTCACCTCAGGCTATGTGTCCACTGAATGGCGCACAGCGAGGGTTATCCCACTCCACAAAGGGGGAGCCAATAGGGACCTCGGAAACTACCGCCCCATTAGCCTGATGAGCCTGGTCTGCCAGGTTATGGAATTTATAAACAATGACATTGGTAATCTCCAAACTCAGGACCCCACTCAGTTCAGGTTTGTAAAGGGCAGACCATGTCTCCTATACCTGATAGACTTCTTTGAAGTGGTCACCAAAGCCGCAGATGAGGGTAAGGTGGTTCACATAGCCTATCTACATCTCACCAAGGCTTTCGACACCATCCCCCACTCTGGAATTATAGATAAACTCACTAAACTCGGTATAAATCCCTATGTCACAAGATGGGTTGCCAACTGGCTCACTGACAGAACCCACACTGTGAAAGAAGCAGACTACAAATCCAACTTCAGACCAGTGACAAGTGGAGTACCACAGGGTTCAGTCCTGGGTCCTCTCCTGTTTGGTATCTACTTATCTGAAGTACAGGCTAACACAGAAGGTCTTTGTCTAACGAAGTTCGCAGATGACTACAAACTAGGAGTCATAATCAAAACTCCAAAAGATGTTGACATCCTACAAAGGGGCCTCACTGAGACAGATGCCTGGTGTCAAAGCCATGGCCTCAAGCTCAATGCCAAAAAGTGCATTGTCATCCCTTTTGGTTAAAAACTCTGTACCCATGAACTACCACATAGGCGGTAGTCTACTTAACACCGAAAGTGTAATAAGAGACCTTGGCACACAGGTGGACAGTAGTCTTTCCTTTAATAATCACATCGCCACAGTAGTCAGGAAATCCTTCTATGTGGCACACCTCATCACAAAAGGTTTCTCATCCAGGAAAATAGAGGTCATTGTTCCCCACTACTCGTCACTCATTAGACCCATTATAGAGTACAACGCCCCTTTTGGTATGTACCTCACCAGCCATCTATAACAACTGGAAAGGCCGCAGAAATACCTCACAAAGAGGATTACTGGCCTCAAACAAATGCCCTATGCAGACCGTGTCAAAAAACTGCAACTTTACTCCATCGCATATCGCCTACTCAGAGGCGATTTCTGCCTAACACACACTATGTCAAACCCAGAGCTTTTGGACATGCTCCACTTAAAGAAATCCCAATCCCTACAAGCTACATGCTCTAGGGACCTAAACGTTGTCACCACAATAAACAGAACATGCTGGAGGGATAGATTCCTGTCCCAGAGACTAACCATACTCTGGAACAAACTACCTATCTATATCAAACAAAGCTCCTCATTAGCACTCCAAGAAAAATCTTGATGATTGGATGGCAGATAGGAAATTCACCCCGGGAATCACTTTTGTGGCTCTGCTCGACAGTGGCACAAGAAAATAATTTTCTTTGGTGGCAAAAGCCAGGGTACCTTTTGGCTAGGCTTACATAGACCCTAGGGCCAATAGCCTAGAACCTACCTATGAACCTATGGCTAGAAGTGCCAGGTAGTAGGCTCTGGGCAATACTGACTGCTATATTACCTCACCCTCTAGCCCTCTCTCAGAGGTCCACTCTCTATACTGTAGCTCTTTGTTCTAGTATACAGAATCCCCTTTTTCTTCAGATGCCTCCTTAGCTATGCTGGCATATGTTACACATGCACTGCCCTATTCCAACTGGCATAGCTGGCACTACCTCAGATCATCACAGACACGTACAGATGGAGGTGAAAGTGGCAGCCCTTTTATTTGGATCCATTTGTGGGGAATCATTGGGAGTTTTGCTTAGGTATTCTACAAGTTGAAGTAGGTTTGCCCTGGAGAAGAACATAAAGCTGGTTTCATTTGGTAGTGGGATGGTCCTGTTAAGTCTGATGGTGATGCTAACTGATTTGTGATTAGATTTAACCAGCAATGTGTAGATATGTGGAGAGGTACTGACAGCAGGTACATTGGTTAGGAACAAGTCAAGAGTATTAAGTATTACCGCCTTTACTGTTTAGTTTTACAATTTTCTCCAGTGCATTTACATTAACAATGTCCAGGAAATGCCAGTCAGTATTTGGATATATGATGTATTTTGAAGGTACTTGGCTTGATATTTAACTAATTTCTTCCACTGGAGCTCTCACAGTTTGCACTGTAACTTCCAATGGGAGGAGCCAATAAAATCAAACTATGTCCTCACATTTCAAACAAATGTTCATCTCCGGAACTATAGGTGTTACTTAAGAAGTGTAAATGGCAAACTCTCTAGCGCAAACTGTTTTATACTGGTGTTATATTTTAAGTTCTAGGTATTAAACTGGATTTGTATAAGTTACAGTAAATACAGTAACTAACACATTTGTAGTATAGTGCAAAGAATTTACAATAACTCAGCAAATTCTCAAGTTAAACACATACTGCCAGCAGCATTTTGTTCATCCAGCTAAGAGGTTTCATATGAGGCTAAGCAGTTCTGTCTATGCTACTTTATTGTCGAAATATTTAGAAAAATATGAAATTTATGACTAGGTATATATTTATTTTACATTTGTTGACGTGGATACTCCGACTGGACATATGTCCATTTTCAGCAGGGGCCCGAGGGAATCAAATACATATATATATATATATATATATATATATATATATATATATATATATATATATATATATACACGCATTAAATTAATAATTTATTTTTGCCTGCACTAGACATGGGTCAAATATCACTACAGTTCTGTCTGTCATTATGTATGCTTTAAGATGAAATCTTTTGATACTTTTATGTAACATGGTTTTGGAATTATTAATAAAAATATGAATAACATTGTTTGATGCCTAACAGCATCAGTAGGATGTATTTTTAGAATGAGCAGGAGGCATCATTCAGTTGTAATGAGTTAACGCCTCTATGGTAATAAAGTATTTTTTATGATCATTGGGGGATACCTATGGGGATCCGTAGACATCTGTGAAGAAACAGTTGGATTTGCTGAGAGTGATTTGGATCTTATGGAGCTTCAGGCTTGGGTTTTGAATGAATTAATCTGAACTGAAGGTGTTTCTGACAAATACAGACACTCCCTCACAGTCACCCAAGAGCCTGAAGGGATAATAAATGCTAAACCCTGGTATAGAGGGAGTATTGCCTTTGCATTGAAACCATGCCTCAGTAACTGCACTGATATGAACTCTTACAAACATATTGTGTGTTACAAACACTATATAAACTTAAAGTTTACATATAAACTATAAAGATATGAAGACATAAGATATGTAATTACATATGTTTTGTGAAAAGGTTATTTCTTATTCAGAATATGAAATTAAGCTTCCACTACATACTCTTTTGTGAAATTGTTATATTTCAGGATATGAGTTAAGCTTCCGAGAAGATTAAAAAATCAACAGTGCAGTTCATGAGAAGTTCTTATAATATGACTATGTCAAAATTTAGGTTAAAATATTAAAAAGTGCCAGCATTATTAGACTCGATTCCATGTCTTGAACAAATAATTACAAATATTTTTTCAGATATAAAAGTAACAAAATTGGTCACTATTATGGAGAACATCATGAATTGATTAACATAGGTTCATAGGTGTGTACTAGGCCAACGGCCCTGGAGCCTTTACAAGCATAGACCATAGAAGTGCCCTGGCATCATGCAACCATTTGTTCCCAGTGCTTCTATCAAGTAGAGCCACTGGAGTGATCCCCTGGGTGAACTTTCTATTTTCCATCCACTCATCAAGATTTCTTTTGAAAAGGGCCAGTGAGGTGCTCTGCTTGACATGTATGGGATGTCTATTCCAGAGCATGGGCAGTCTCTGGGTTATGAACCTGTCCCTCCAGCATGTTCTGTTGATTGTAGTAATGAGGTTGAGGTCCCTGGAGCATGTGGTGCGGAGGGATTGGGATTTCTTTAGGTGTACATTTCTAACAGGGCTGTGTCAGACATGGCTTTATGAGTCAAGCAGAGATTGGCTCTTAATAGATGATATGAGACAGAGAAAAGCTGGATTTTTTTGAGTCTGTTCATGTAGGACATGTGTTTAAGGCCCAGGATCCTCTTTGTGAGGTACTTTTGTGGACATTCTGGCTGTCGCACGTATTTAGTGAGGTAGATGCCAAATGGGTCATTGTACTTGATGATTGGTCTAATGAGGGAAGAGTAAAGAGAGATGATGACCTCTTTCTTCCTGGATGCAAAACCCTTGGTAATGAGCTGTGCCACATAGGACTTTCTGACCACAGTGGCAATGTGGTGGTCGAAGGAGGGGTTGCTGTCAGCCTGTGTCCCCAGATCTCTTATAATGCCTTCAGTGTTCAGTGGGCTACCATCAATGTGGTAGTGGGAAATGAGTTTTTCCCAAAGGGAATGACAATGCATTTTTTTTTGGCATTAAGATTAAGGCCATGGTTTTGACACCAGTCATTGGTCTAAGTGAGCCCTTTCTGTAGGATATTGACATCACTTGGAGTTAATAATGGCTCCCAGCTTGCAATTGTCAGCGAACTTGGTCAGCCAGAGTTCCTGCGTGTTGGCCTGGACTTCCGAGAAGTAGATGCCAAATAGGAGATGACCCAGGACCGATCCTTCTCGGACTCCACTTGTGACTGGTCAGCAGTCTGACAGAGTCTGCTACTTTCACACTGTGGGTTTTATCTGTGAGCCAATTTGCAACCCACCTAGTGATATAGGGATTGATGCCTAGTTTGGTGAGTCTATCAATAATTCCTGAGTGGGGAATGGTATCAAAGACCTTGGCCAGATCAAGGTAGGCTGTATGAACTGCCTTGCCCTATCCACAGCTCTGTTGACCGACTCAAAAAAGTCAACCAGGTTGAGCAGGCATGATCTACCTTTCACAAAATCAAATTGCGTGGGATCCAGACTTTGCGGATTCTCTATATCCTTGTTAATTAGGTCCATGATGATGCGCTCCATAGCCTTACATATCAGACTCATCAGGCTAATAGGGTGATAATTCCCAGTAGTCGCTCCCACTTTGTGGAGAGGGATGACTGTAGCAGTGCACCATTCTGTAAGGGCAAAGCCTGAGGTGTGGCTGTGATTGAACATGGAACACAGGTGTGTCACCAGTTCACTTTGTAGTTCATGTAGAACACAGGCAGGGATATTTTTGGGTTCCATGGAAGCTGTATTCTTGGCCTTGGACAATGCAGCTTTAACCTGTGCTGCAGTAATGCTGGGTGCCTGGCATTCTTCCAGTATTGCAATTGGTCTTTTGGGGGAGAGAGAGGGATAAAGTTGGTACTGAATCTGATAGCCAGTATAATGCCAATATCTGTTGGCTAAGTATAGGAGGTACCATTTTACAGTAACTCAGAGCAAATCTGGGTATTGCCATGGAGATTCTTGATATAATTGTAGAAGACTTTGTGGTTATTTTTAGTGTCTGCCACAATTCTGCTTTGATAGCTAGCTTTAGAGGTTTTATTTAATGAGGGATCTCAACTTTTTGTTGAGGCTAATAAGGGAGTTTTTCCAGCCTTTGGACTTCACCTTTTTCTGCAACAGTTTCTTCCTTCTGTTGTAGAGTTTGTTAATGGCAGGGAACCACCAGATTGGCTTCCTTTTTTTGGATGAGAGTGTCTTGGTTCTGTTGGGTATGGCTAGTTCCATGCATTTAGGTACATGTTCATATAGTGCATCGGTGTATGATTCGGTCATAATGTACCTATTTTCAATTTGCATGGGCACTGTGGTTAGCAACCTCTGTTTTTAGGAGCCCAAAGTCAGCTTTGGAGAAGTTTTTCATGGTGGTTACCTTTGCTGGTGGTGTGGGTGAGATGTGGATTTCCATGGTACACTCATATGTTTGGTACATTCAAAGTCATAAGTGGGTTTCCTCAAAAACATGTTTTATATTTCACAAGTAATTGAGAGATCTTTATAAAAACAAAATGTGTACCAACTGTGTTTTCCTCAGTACAATTATTTAAATCTCAGCATAAAAAAAGATAACAGTGTTGTAAATATACGGGAACATTATTTCTGCATGTTCAGTGCCTTCATCAGGGTAATACATCACTCAGATATAGATCCACTTATGTCAAATGATTTTTTTAATTGGAAAATAAATTAACAAGTAACAGAGTATTCCAAGTTACCAATCTGTCAAGGTAAGGTGAATGTAAAATGCTCTGTGCTATCCTAATGTGATGACATGAGAAAAATTTCCATATACTGCAAACTCATTTACAGCAATGTATAAAAACACTACTGTCTGGTCGCTATTTTCAAAAGCACTGAACAAAAATTATCAGGATCTGTAGTTTTACCAGATGGAAATCAGAGAAACAGAGTATAATTCAAACCTCCATGGATGGAAGTCAGTGGCACATTGTTTTAAGATGTTGACAGTCTAATGTATGCCAAACAGAAAGTATTATTTTAAAAAAAATCTGTGAAGGAAAATTCCAATTAAGTTACTCACTAATACTATGCAAGCTGCCACAATGACTCTAACTGGTATGAATGAACAAGTGGCTGTTTGAAGCTTACTGCAAAGGAATGCGCAAACATGCATCACTGTCACAGATAAACATCGGTAAGCCTGTGCAGATGCACGCTCAGACTAAGAATCTTTGAATTCTAGCACTTCCAATTATATGAAACACAACAGTGAATACAAAACAGTAATTTGGTCAGACTATATAGTTTAAATAAAATATGGCAAAAAATGTACCGCCCTGGTAGAATATGTAATAAATGTATTTTAGCATATATCTGAAACTTACAGCTGGGTAGGCTGATGAATTTTGGTATTTTCCATAACATGGAAAAGCAGTTACCTTGCTCTGTCTGCAGATCACAGAGGCAATGGCTAGAATGCTTACAAGTGTGTGTGTGTGTGCGTGTGTGTGTGTGTGTGTGTGTGTATGTGTGTGTGTGTGTGTGTGTGTGTGTGTGTATGTGTGTTTATATATATATATATATATATATATATATATATATATATATATATATATATATATATATATATGTACAAACTTTGAGACCATTACCTAAGGTGCCCTTCCCATTGTCTGAAAAAAAAAATCATTACTACAAAATCTAGTGGCTCTTTTGAATATATGTATATTTTGGGCAGTTGACTTTCCTGCTGACTGGAAGCAGGTTTTAGGAATGGGAAATTCAGACAAGGCACACAGTATTTGACTAATTTTGGTCACAGTCTCCTATGATGTAAATGAGCTCATGTGATCAAGGAACATAAACACAAAAGAGAAGAAAATAATTTAAGTAAGCAAACATGGAATGAAAACTGCATTGTCAACTCTCATTATAATGCTACAATGATATTGTAAAAAATGATACTGCCTTATTACAGAGCATGCATGTGTTTTAAAGCATCCTTGGTTTACGCTTTATTGTTGGCCTTAAATGCTTTCACTCTTCCGTCTCTACAAATGTAGGGTCATTATTTAGAGCAAAGTTACTTTACACTGTTAAACTAGTGCACCATTGGCAACATTCTGCCACACCCTGGGTCAGTATTTAATCAGTGCATCTCTGTTTTCAGATGCAACGTAACCCGCCCTATTTTACTTCAGATTTTACCTAGTACAAAATTTGGCAACATTGAAACCAGAGACTCTTCAGCAAACTTGAGGAATCAACATCTGAGCAAACAAATGTAAGTTAGCCTGGGTAACCTCAGTAAAGTTGTTTCACTTCCTGAAAAGTTCAACTACTAGAGTTGAATGCATTCTTATAGTATTGTAAAACAGAAACGCTACATTATTATGTGTCATAATGCCGCAGTACATATCTACTGATAAGGTGATGGAAATGGAGAGGTTTGATTTTCACTGCTGATAGTATAAATCCATGTAGCCAAGCACATTCAAGCTGTTGCAGTACTAGAGAATACAACACAGAAAACATGGCATTGTGCTAATCATAAGATCATAGGAGGTTACTAGGCTAATGGCCCTGGGGCCCTTACAAGCCTAGCCAAGAGTTTATCCCCCCAAAAAAATTCTCAGCACCTGTCATCCGTGTCAGTGAGGGACAAAGGTGAAACCCCTGGGACAAATTTGTGGTTTCCCATCCACTCATCAAGGTTGCACTTGACGAGGGCCAGTGAGGTACTCTGTTTGACATGTATGGGAAGTCTATTCTAGAGATGGGGCAGCCTCTGGGAAACCAACCTGTCTCTCCAGCAGGTTTTGTTGATGTCACATATTAGATTTAGGCCTATCAAGCAGGTAATGTGCAAGGAGTTAGATTTAATGATATGGAGCATCTCTAGTAGGGCAGGGTACAATATTGCCTTGTAGGCGAGACACAGACCACTTCTGAGCAATCTGTATGATAACGAGTAGAGTGATGCTGATTTGAGCCTGTCCACATAGGACAGATGTTGGAGACCACGCATTCTCTTTGTGAAGTATTTCTGTTGTCTTTCCAGTTGTTGCAGGTATTTGGAGAGGTACATACCAAATGGGGCATTATAGTCAATTACAGGCCTAATGAGGGAGGAGTACAGAGAGGTGATAACCTCCTTTTTACTGGATGCAATCTCTTTACTTATGGGATGAACCAGGTAAAAGTTTTTCTGGCCACCGCCGCCACATGATGGTCGAATTCTCTCACCACAGGTTGTGTGCTTAGGGGGTTGCTGCTGATGTGGTAATCAGTAGGGGCAGTGTTTTTGCAGAATGGTATGATAATACATTATTTTGCATTTAACATAAGGCCATAACTTTGGCACTAATTATTTGTAGCTGTGAGACCCTCTTGCAGTATGTTAACATCATTTGGGGAATCAATGACAGCGCCCAACTTACAGTCATGGTCAGCCACAGGTCCTTTATCTTTACCTGGACCTCTGAGAAGTAGATGCCAAAAACATTAGGGGTCCCAGGACAGATCCCTGGGGAACACTACTAGTGACAAGTCTGCTGTCAGAGGTGGTGGCACCCATTTTGACCTTATAGGTCCTATTGGTGAGCCAGTTGGCCACTCACCTGACAAAATAGGGATTTATGCCAAGTTGTATTAGCTTTTCAATTATGCTCACGTGGAGGACTATGTCAAAGGCCTTGGCCAAGTCAAGGTAAGCTGTATGTACTGACTTTTCTTCAATCAGGGTCTTGGTGACAGTCTCAAGGAAGTCAATCGGGTTCAATAGGCAAGCTTTGCCCCTGGCAAATCTGAATTGGGTGGGTTCAAGTGCTTGGAGATTGCCTATGTCCTTGTTTATGAGCTCCATAATAATATGCTCCATGGCTTTACAGATCAGACTTGTCACACTAATGGGGCAATAGTTTCCAGGGCCAGTAGTGGCACCACCTTTGTGCAAGGAGATGAGAATGGCATTTCTCCACTCTGCTGGAATGAAGTGTGTAATTAGGCTGTGGTTGAATAGGGTGCTCAATGGTGAAGTTAGTTCTTGCTGGAGATATTGCAAAATACAGCCTGAGATACTATCAGGTCTCATGGTAGCTGTGTTCTTTGCCTTGGATAGGGCCTTTAACACTTGATCTATGAGGTGTGAGGTGTGGGACAAGTAATAGGGATGTTGAATGGGTGTTTGGGGGGATAGGGGGGTGAAGTTTGCACTGAACATATCAGCTTAGCAGTTTGCTAAGTCAACAGGATCAGTGTATGCGGTACCATTAAGTACTCATTCAGAACAAACCTGGGTTTTGCCATGGAGGTTCTGAACATAACTGAAGGACTTGTGGTTTCCCTTTGTTTCAGAGGCTAGTTTCAACTTATAATTGGCTTTGGAGGTTTTCACTAGTGATATAATTTGCTTGTTGAGACTGAGGAGGGAGTTTTTCCAATTTGGAATTTGTTCCTTTTTACCCTTGAACAACAGTTTCTTCCTTTTGTTGTAAAGCCTGTTGATAGATGATGTCCACCAGCTAGGTTTCTGTTTCCTTGTGGTGCAGGTTTTTGTTCTGTAGGGTATGGCTGAGTCCATACAGTTGTACAGGTGCTTGCATACTGCACTGGCATACTGTTCAGCATAGTTGTCTGTATCTTCTGAGGGGGGCGTTAGTGTGAAGCTACTGATACCCTCCCTTAGGAGGTTGTAGTCAGCTTTTGAGAATATTTTTAGCCTATTTACAGCAGGGAGGGGTTGGGTGGGATAGAACTTCAATGAGACAGACTGACAATCTGACCTCTCTAGGGAAGAACATACTATGGGAGTGGTGCAGTGGTTGCCAGTGTTGGTGAGAACCAAGTCCAGAATGTTATCTTCCCTTGTTGGAGATGAGGCAAGCTGGTCTAGTGAGTTAAAATTGATGAAGTGAAGGAATCGTTGGATGAGTGCATTAGTGCAGGAATAGTTCACCCAATATATGGTGGGGTAGGTGAAGTCACCAAGGATCAGGGTGTTAGGGGGCACCCTGATAGAGTCAAGTAGGTCAAGATAGGAGGAGTGGGTGTCCTGAGTCATGGAGGGGGGGTCTACAGCTGGCTATAATTTGGGTGGGTGTTTTGCCAATTGTCAGTTACAGCTGGAGTAATTCCAGTGCATCAAGCTGACAAACCAGTATGGAGGTGTGCCTGTCCTTAATGAAGATATAGACTCCACCGCCCTCAGTCTTTCTGACCTTGTTTTGGGGTTGTAAAGTGTGGAATGAGGTACAGCCTGGTAAGGCAGGGGTGCTCTCCACAGCCCTGAACCAAGTTTTCGTGACCGCACAGACATCAGCATTTTCCAATGTGAGGAGAGCCTCCAGTGAGTGCACTCCCCACACATCAAGAGCATCCAAGTGGGACTAATATCTACCTTGCAGCAGGTGCAAAACATAGACTAGAATTTACTTTAGTTGTTATAAATGAAAACATGCAGCATCACAATTTCAGTATATGTAGGTTTGTAGCACATGTTAATCATTACAGCAACAATCTATGAATGAGTCTTAAATGTGTTCACCCAATCCTATTGTAAGTAGCTATTCTCTGTGGTATATTATAGGTGAATATCAGTTACTGAAACAACAGCTAAGACTATGGATGAGTGTCACCCCTTAATGTTCAGGGTTAAACTCTCAGATAATATTAATCATCTTCTTGACAGTGTGGGTCTGGTATTAAATAAGAAGTAACTCTTGTAGATTCAAACTAAGCCTCTAGGATGGCAACCTGTCAGAAGTGTGAGATTTGATACCATGAGTCTTGAAACTGTATGAGATTTATAAAACAGCAGGAAATCGCAAAATGTACTTTTACACATTAATACACTTTTTGTGCAGAGCTAAGGCCCCTGCACTCCCTGAATGTGGTGGGCTGCCTCCCAGTCCCCACAATTTATATACACCAACTCTGAGACTGTACTACTTTGAAAAAGAGAGAATTATTCAAATTACAACAGTTTGGGACTTAAAGTATTGTTTTCTCTAATCACACAAGCATTTATGTAAATGTAAACAATACAGTGATGGTCTGTGCACATACAAAGGAATCCCTCTACAAGCTTTAGCAGTTTAGTTTATCACAAAGTAAGCTGCGGTGGTGCAGCAGTAGTGTTGTCACCTCACAGTAAGAGGTTCTCCTGTTCGATTCTCAGCTGGAGCACCTTCTGTGTGGAGTCTACATGCCCTCCCTGTGGTCGAGTGGCATTTGAAAGACATGTGTAGGGTGTGCCTTCACTGAAGGTTGGGTGTCGAGCTGGCACCATAAAAATCTACTGCCAATCATTAGCAGACTGGAGTTCTGCTGTGGCAACACCTAACTGGGAAAAGCTGAAAGAAGAAGAATGGATACACAAAGTAAAGCACAAACACATTTGTGAGACCTTGCAGCTAATCTCAGGTGCTGTTTCTATCAAGAAGTCCCCAAGGAAAAGAAGCATTTAACTTTATTACTGATTAAATCTGCCTTTTCCAGTTAAAACATTTAGAGCTCATGTTTTTATCTTGTTTAACTAGTCAGTTCATGAAAAAAGCTGAATCATCAGCTACCTTATTTCCATTAGGAAATTGCCATCAGTGACTGGAACAGCTTGGCCTTCACATGCATGTCTGTTTCCATTAATTACTACTGTAAAGAGTTTTTCCAGAGAGACACGTCTTACTCCCTAGCTAGCCAATTCTGGATAAGGAAATATTATTAAAGCAGTTTTAAGTATTATGCAAAAAACTAATCTCACAGTAAGAGTGATAGGAATTAAAATAGAACGTGTAGAAAAAAAAAAAAAAAAAACGAATGAAGAAAGTTAATTATACAGGTTTAAGGTGCCCTGAACTGACATCATACCAAAATAACCCCCCTCAAGTTAATTGAAATCTGTCAATAAAGAAAAGCAATAATTTTAAAGCAAATAGAATCATATTTTTTGTAAAATAAAGGAAGACTTGCAGTTGGTTATGATATAATTGTTAATTATCCAATAGTGCTAATAAAAAAGGTTCTCTTAATGGAGCAGTACACCAAAAAGAAAAGTGTAGCCTGCCATTTGTGTTTTGATACTTTCTCTGCTTTTAGTTTACCTTAGCTGATTTTCTTAGCAGAATTCATTGATTAAAGTAAGGATTTAATTCTTATTTAAATGTTTTGATTCACAGGCATTCGTGATTTAGAATGAAGTGATATCAAATTAAATTTTCTGAGTTGGTCATCAAGGACCCTTTTCATACATGACAAAGGACATAAGGGCAAAGTTAAATGCAAGCCTACGAGCAGTTTATAGTGGTTTAGTTGTGAATCACCTAGCATTTTTGTTTTTTTGATGGGGGGTAACAGAATACTCAGAGCAATTTCATATAAACACAGGTGATGTCCCTATACAAGTGTAGACATACACATACAGACATAAACACATTTGAGTGTATTAAATTCCAGACTTTGACCCACCCAACACATACTCAGATTAAAGGTTAAGATTGAAATCCAACCTGTGAAGCTTTTCACGTTGAACAGATCTCATAATGTTTGACTATCTTCTACACCATGAAAGTGAAACTTTATTGTACTTGATTTAGCTTACTAATTTTAAAGTGGTGCATCTGTTTTTGGAACATTTAGAAAGAAAAAGCATTTTTCATGAAGTACAGTTTGTTTAACGAGGTCAGTGTATTTTCGGAAATGTAACGGTCATTCTTTTGGAAGCAGGTTAGTTGCTACCATTGTATGAGTGTATCAGCACCACTGTTCTCACAGAGCTGTTGTTGGAGAATTTCTTGTGTATCTTTTCTTTTGCTTAATTGCTGTTTATTTCTTTTGACTGGACTGCTGTAAGCTGCACCTCTGTACACTCGATTAAAACATTTTCCAGTCATACCACTGGTGAAACTTTATTGTACTTGATATAATGTAACAATTTTAAATCACTGTAACTGTTTTTGGTACATTTAAATGAAAACTGCATTTTTATAAAGAGCAAGACATTGGGACCTATCTTGTAAACAGCAGTAGTTATTTTTATATTATACCATGACCCCCCCAAAACGTGCACGCTGATTGGCCAGCGTGCACATTGTAAATCGAGTTATACTAATGGAAAAAGGTCCGGTCGCCCGGACTTATTTCCATTAGTATAACTCTACTTTCAAAACACTGTCTCGCTATGTTAAATGGGTTTAACATAGCGAGACAGCTTTAAAATAAGCAACGGAGATCTCCGTTGCTTATTTTAAAGCTGTCTCGCTATGCTAAACCCATTTAACATAGCAGACAGTTTAAAAAGCAACGGAGAAAGCAAGATCTCCGTTGCTTTTTACTGTTCGCTATGTTAAGCGGGTTTAACATGGCGAGACAATTTTAAAATAACAACGGACATCTCCGTTGCTTATTTTAAAGCTGTCTCGCTATGTTAAACCCGTTTAACTAGCAAACAGTAAAAAGCAACGGAGATCTTGCTTTCTCCGTTGCTTTTGCCCACAGCTCTGAGTACATCAGAACTGCCGCGGATGCCAGACAACTGCGGAAGGGCAGTAAACAGGCATTATACTATGCCAATATTTAAGAAAAGTAATAGTTTCTTTTCTTAAATAATGTCATGGTATAATAGCAATAACCCACGCCTGGGTGTGGGTAATGCTGTATTTACCCACGGTTGGCTTTGTTTGGTCCCTCGGGCTTCACCGTCGGGACCAAACCATGCCAACCGTGGGTAAATCCAGCATTACCCACACCCAGGCGTGGGTTATTCCTATAAAGAATATTAATTGCTGCCATTTTCTGAAGGTCTGGGCACTATATGCTGTCCCATAGTTGTTTTCTGGCTGGTTCTTTTGTTTTAGTAATAAATATTCCAAGGTAAACCCACAAGCGAGGCTCCAACAGTTCAAACAACAAATTTACCCAAAGGCTGAAGGTAACTTGTAGAAATGAAAATAGTCAACAAGGAATAAAATCTACAATGTTTTATTTAGTGAGCGCTTTTGCAATTTTCAACATTGCTTCATCAGACAGTTAGAAACCAATTAATCATTAATTAAATACCCATTTCAAACATCAGTAGCACCAATCAAATGCATAAATCTTTAACAACCCTCCCACGCTACACAAATTGATGTATGAGAATCTAAACTCTTAAAGACACACTTATACTTCACAAATTATTATGTGTAACAATGCATATTTTAAAACATATGTTACGTACCAACTTCAGTATACTAAAAAGTTCTCGGTTCTTCAAGCATCCAGGGTCAGGGCACCTCTGGCAACTTAGAGTAGGAGCAAACTGTAATACTTGTAATGTAGTCTATGTGGCGCACTGCAGGATATGTTTTTATTTCTATGTAGGGAAGACAAACAGATGTCTTAGAGAACGAATAAGGGATCATATTTACTGTACTAGAAAGGGGTTGGAATGTAGTGCCCTAGCTAAACATACAATGTCTACAAATGAAGAACATGTGTTTTTGTTTCAAGTGTTACATGTACAAACAGTGAATAGTGTGTTGGGGGACCATGTTAATCAGACAGAGTATGTGGGACTACAGTGGATCTTGAAGTTGGGGGCCCACAGGGGGCTGAGACTTCATGACTCAGTTCCCCTTAAACCCGTGCTCAAATCTAGGAGAGTTATATAAATAAATGAATAAAAATTTATAAAATGAACATAAAATAAAATAAAAGGTTAGATTTTATATGTTATTGGAATTTTATACGTGTTCTTTAGGATTACACATGCACTTTTTAGTATACTGAAGTTGGTACGAAACATATGTTTTAAAATATGCATTGTTATACATAATAATCTGTGAAGTATAAGTGTGTCTTTAAGAGTTTAAATTCTCATACATCAATTTGTATAGCGTGGGAGGCTTGTTAAAGATTTATGCATTTGATTGGTGCTACTGATGTTTGAAATGGGTATTTAATTAATGTTTAATTGGTTTCTAACTGTCTGATGAAGCAATGTTGAACACTGTGAAAGCACTCACTAAATAAAAAAATGGAGATTTTATTCCTTGTGGATTATTTTAATTTCTACAAGTTACCTTCAGCCTTTGGGTAAATTTGTTGGTTCTTTTGTTTTGCTTAATTGATATTTATTGCACTTCCTTGTACTGAACTGTTCATGTACATGTAGTTACAGAAACTTAGCTTAAATGGGAAGAAAGGACTCCCTCCATGCCTGGAGTTTTTACCTAAAATATCTTCTGGCCTGATGGAAACAGTAGCAATGTCTCCATGTTTGTAAGGACCACATCTCATCTAGATTGATGCCCAAAGTCCTAGACCTAGAGATCCAAAAAATTAAGTTTATCATGGACGAGGCAAGTTTCCAACTTATATCATGCTACAGAGCATCCTCCTTGCCCCTAGATGAGTTTAAAAACAGCCTACCTAGTGGTCAATGTTATGTTAATAAACTTTATATGAACATAAAAAAGTTGTGTAGTAAAGCAAGGACTCCTCAAGATGAGGACAGTATAAAATATCACATTGAAACTGAAAACAACTCTAATGGCCAGCAAAAAAAAAAAATGAAAGGAGATTAGCTTCTGAAGTGAAAGTTGACTACAAGTCCTTTTTAGTTATGTTATACAACCAAGAAGTAGTACTCAACACTGTTCTGAACATTTATTTAACAAAGCCCCAACCTATGACTCCAGTGGCATTGCAAATACATTAACAAATAACTTCACTGAAAACTTCAGCTCCCAAACCCCTGCTTAAACAAAGTTTAGACCAGAATCCCTTATCATCATTAAGGATCATGTTCTTAAGGTGTTACCAGAGACCAAAAACACATTACAATATGCCTGTGTGTTTAATAAACAACATCAGACATACTGTTGCTAAACTTCTTCTTAAGCTGCTTAACTTAAAGTTATGTTCTCAAATCCTGGTGTACTGTCATGGCGATGCACCTGTACTAGGATAGACCTACCAAAGACCATAGAAATTATAAACCAATTAGCCTTATAGTCTGATCTGTAAAATTATAAAGCAAATTCCAATGACAGTAATTAATTATGATACCAAGAATCTCATTAGTCTTGACCTACAAAAAATTGTTTTATTGAGGAGAGATCATGCCTGTTAAAACTTGTTAACTTCTTTGAGGGGGTCATGCAAGGTATCGACAGTGGTCATGCTGATGTACAGTTTATTCCAATCTGGCCAAAACATTCAATACTATAACACAAGTCAGAAATGTAAGCAAACTATTTGTCATAAACACAGATCCCTAAATGCTAAGATGAATAGCCAGCTGGCTGAAAGACAGAACCAACATAGTTTTTGTCTTTTTAAATAATGCTAAGGTGACCTGTGACCAGTGGAGTCCCACAGGGGTCTATAGTAGGTCTTCTTCTGTTTGGTATCAAAACTAATAATCAATGGTGGGAGCTAGAGAGACAAGCCAAGATGGTTGCCTAAGCCCAAAGCTCTGGAGAGACCCTATAGCAATTTAGATAAAGAGTGTTGCCAGGGAAGAAACAGAAGGAAAATGAATGAGCAAGAGTAATAGGAGGAACAGACGGCTGCTTTTAAGGCTGCAAATAAGGAGTTGCAATAATGCCTTTTGCTTGAAAAAGTAATCACAGTAGGCCAGGATGTGAGCTCCTTGAAAGAAATAACAAAAACAACATCAAACAGAAGTGGAACGTAACTAAGGAAGCTTTATGATTTGGAGAAAAATAGGCAGAGATTAAAGCTGAGCTGCAGGAGCAGATTCACATGAACTAATAGACATAATTAAAAGATGGAGAAAAGATGGATACTCTTGAAAATCTTTCAAGAAGGAGTGACATTGGAATAATTGGAATACAAGAGAGTGCGCAACAGTGAAGTGAAGCAATTTGTAATACAGCTACTACATGAGAGATTTGTGATCCAAAGTAACCCTATTAGAGAGGATACACACAGCGGGTCATGCAAAGCAGCAGCAGAACGCAGACACAGGTATGCTTTAACATAGTTCCAAGCCTTTCCTGTATAAAAAAGATTAAATAATAAAGCAAATAAGACTTAATGTTGCCCCATGAGCAGAAGTGTTGATAAAGTTAGTTGGGGATTAATCAGAGATAGTTTATTAGAGAAGAAAAGCTATGTCGAAGTATTAAATGAACTAAGAATCAATGAAACAGCTACACCGTTGAAATACCCTGTGCTTCTGGAAATATAGCAGGAAAGGGAATGATTCTGGATACAGACTATATAGGATGTTCAAAAGATTAAAGAAAGGGATCACAGACAGCTAAATAACCCAGGCAGTTAAAATCCAAATAAACAAGACACAGGCATGGACAGCAACCTTATACATGAAAGGTGATGCAGAGACACTGAAAGGACATGAAATGTGAGATGCTAAACCCCCCTGAAGGGAAGAAAACATGACCAGGAAGTGCAGAGGGGTTGCATACCAGTAAAACATATAAGAGATGAGCAAGAAATGAACAAATCACTAAGGAAACCAGAAGGAAGTCAGAGAAAAGACAAGATGTGGGGGGAGACAAGGGAAAGAGTTATATCAATGTGCAGAAGAATGAGAAGCCTCTCCTAAAGAGAATTTAGGAACAGAAAAAGAAGCAGAGATAGACGAGGGAGATCTCAAAGTAGACAGAAGGATGGTGCTCTGCATGTATAAGGTGACTCAGATTTGAAGTGCTGTAAAAATGACGGACTAAACAAGCTGGGTAGAAACATCTTTATTCGAAAGTAGGGTCAAAGAGATGGATGGTAGCACTACAGAGGGGCTGAATGTGAACACAGGAACAAAGAGACAAAGAAGCAAACAATAAGTAGATGAAATTGACACTGAAAAATGTGACTATGGACATTTCATGAAGGATGTATTAAATGAAATCTTGTGAAACATGCCCCAGGAAATACAACATCAAATGTTTACAAGCAATAGGATTACATGAATCATTTCTCAAGGTACTGATGGGAAATACAGTCAAGAAGGGCATGGGGCAAGCTTTCAATATATGCAATATATTTTTAATAACTACTTATTGATGTACAATAAACTGTAGTAAACATAAGTTTAGAGTCTATGTTTTAGTCAAACTAAGTAATAATTGCTGATGTAGCAAATGGAGCGGCATGAAAAGGATGCATGAGGGGAAGCAGGGGAAAATAAAGGACAACCCACAGATAAATGTGCATTAAATGTACAGATGTATACAAGCACCATAGTAAAGAGCTGTAAAACTGTAAAAACAAAACAACAGGAAAAAGCAAAAGTTGGTCTATCACATAAATGAATCTGATGTACCAGACTAGTGTTCAAAAGTGAGAAGGGGAGACCAATGAATGTGAATTCTGTAATGTAAAGATTATGATATCAACCCTGGATTGATATGACATGTATTAGTGAAAAGGGACACTTGGGACCAACAGTTCAGAGTAATGGTGAGTGTGGAAGAAAGGTGAAGAAGAGAGTACAGGCAGGGTGGAGTGCATGGAGAAGAGTGTCAGGAATGATTTGTGACAGACGAGTACCAGTAAGAGAGAAAGGGAAGGTCTACAAGAAGGTAGCGAGACCAGCTATGTTATATGGGTTGGAGACGGTGGCATTGACAAAAAAGGTAGGTGTCAGAGCTGGATGTGGCAGAGTTAAAGATGTTAAGATTTGCACTGAGTGTGACAAGGGTAAACAGGATTAGGAATAAGTATATTAGAGGGTCAGCCCAGGTTGGACGGTTTGGCGACAAAGCCAGAGAGGTGAGATTGCATTGGTTTGAACATGTGCTGAGGAGGGATGCTGGGTATATTGGGAAAAGGATGCTAAGGATGGAGCTTCCAGGTAAGACAAAAGAGGAAGGCCTAAGGTAAGGTTTATGGATGTGGTGAGAGAGGACATGCACATGGTTGGTGTGACACAGCAAGATGCAGAGGACAGGAAGAAATGCAAATAGATGATCCACTGTGGTGACCCCTAATGGGAACAGCCGAAAGAAAAAGAAGAGTGAAAGGGACACTGGAAGTTAACAAAAGAAAGTTTAAATGCACATGTACATGCAGGAGCCAAAATGCAGGAATCCAATGCTAGCGATGAGGAAGAGAAGGCCGAGTTCAGGCAGATGCCAGAAAACACAATGTTCAGCTTAGCGAGTAGTCCTGTTGGAAGGGTTGTGATAGAGGGCAGCAAATGGGAAATCAGGAAGGGTGGGAAAAAGCAACAAGGAAAATACAGTTAATTGAGTGGAACTTTGGTAGTTTGTCAAATCCTACCAGATGAAGGAGACTACAAGAAAATTTAATGAAGATGGAGGGAGACATTGTTCTATTACAAAGAACAAAACTGAAAATTAGAGACTGGGAGGAGATACTCTGCCACGACCCAATGGGAGAAATGGGCAGCAATGCAGGGGGAAGAAAGAGGAGAGTATCAGTTGTATTTCATGGAGGGCTTCAAATAACCACAGAGAAAATGCTAAATTGTGGGATAAACAGATCGATCATCTGTCAAGAAAAGGTGGGAGGTGTATGCTGAACAATAGGAAACATTTATGCACCAAACAGAGGTAAACAAGGTTTCTGCAAGAACCTTTTGATAATTGGGTACAGAAAAGATGGGATGAGATATAGATAATAGGAGGCGCTACAATGTCACCAAAGAACTGCAAAAAGACAGATGGTACAGAAGGACAAAAATGATGAGACAATTACTAGCCCAAATAATGGAACGAAGTAGGACAGCAGGATAAATGGAGTGAAAAGGTTGTCCAAATAAGAAGAAACAGACTTTCACAAGATATATTTTTGTATGGGCAGGAAGGTTAAACAGGTTCTTAGAAAAGAAAGTCAGATGGAAATAATGGAAGTGATCCAAATAGATGAGAGGTGCATATCAGAGTATGTAGGAGTGAAAGTTAAGGTCAGGTGCAGGAACAGAAAACAATGACAAGTGGGTGAAGGTGGGCTAGCTATAAATGCAAGGAGACAAAGGACACATTCATACTACACAGGCTAATAAACGAGTCAGTACAGGACAATATGAAAGACAAGGCCAAACTGAAAAAGGCTGGTGGAATGGGACCAAGGTCATTTTCAGGAAAAACAGATGAGCACAGATGGAAAGGGGGACTGAGGAGCTGGAGAGAGTTGGAGGTGATAAAGAAGGAAGCTGGAAGAAATGAAAGTAGAATGGAAGCATTACAGATCAGAGAAAAAGCAAAAATAATTGAATTAGAGTGGAAAATTATTATGGAACAAGAAATTCAATAATGCTATTGGAGACATTGCTGTAGTCAGTGGGGAAAGGCACAAGATAAGCAACAGGCAGAGAGAGAGAGTTACAGGGGATAAAGGGAGGAGATGTGGGATATTTATAAGAGAATGAGCTCATCATGGAAAAGATTCAAAGAACACTACAGGGAACTTTACAAATAACAGGAAGAGACAAAAGACTCAAGCAGAGAAATAATTTATAGGGATATGTATATACTACAGGATGAACAAAAAGACACGCTGAATGTAGAGGTAACAAGGGATAAGATAAGGAAATCAATATCAATATACAAGGTGAATGAGAAGAAAGCTAGAAGGACAGATGAATTCCACACGGTGTTCTACAAATGCTGAAATAAGGAAATGTGGAAACCTCTAGAGGTGGACGAATACAAAGAAATACAGGATGCAGACAAATTATGTAAACGTTTGATGAGGGCTGGGATAATTAAAATGGGGAGGAGAAAGGGAGGAAGCGGAAAGCTATAAGTCTATCTCACTGTAACGCAAATATCAAGATTTTGGCAAAGGAATTGGCAGGAAGACTGGATGATGTTTTGCCAAACATAATGCAAGTAGGACAAAATGACTTCCTGAAGGGAAGGAGGGAAGAAAAAATTGTGGGACCTGTTAGAATTTAAGCACAAGGAAGAACAGAAGCAAGAAGGGAAAGGTGGCCTTGTGCTGTTGACCTGCAGAAAGCCTTTGCTATGGTGAGGTGGGAATTCCTATGAAAGCAGGTAGAAGAAGAGTTGTTACATTGGATACAGGTCATATATGAAGACACAAAGTGAAATACTCATAAATGTGGAAGCATATGAGTACACAAGGATCTAAAGGAGGACCACACAGGGGTGCCAAATATCCCCAGGTATGTTCATGTTTGTGATCGAGGAGTTGGCAGTAGTCAGACACAATTTAGCAATGCTTGAAGAAAAGGAGGGGATAAAAATCTGAGTCTGTGTTATATAAAGTTGACTGCATGTTAATTTAAAAGGATGTGGCTGCAAGAAGGGGAGCTATAAGAAAGACACCTGAGAAGTTTAAGGACGTGGTGGGACCCAGCTGCAATAACAAAAAGACAGCGGTAGTAAGACTGGGGAAAACAGAATTGAAGAAAGAGGGAATAGGTGAGTTTCCTAGTTATCTACATGTTGGAAATACGGAAAGAGAGACAATAAGGAAAAACCTAGAGGAATTTGGAAAAAAGGTAGGATACATGGAGAGGACTTATACATTGCTTGGAAGAGGAATGCTGATATTACCAATTATACAATGACTTCTCACTATTTGTATATGCTATGGGACAGAGCAAAATATGAGAAAACTCAGGTACATTCTGCAAAACTAAACAATCAGAAACATACCTGATTTTCCTTGTATTTCTGTCCTGTGCCTTGGAAAATCTGGGCAGTTAAAAAAATATACAAATAACAGTGACAGAGATTCTCTCCTCTGTCGTATTGATGTACTGTGCAATCTTGGGAACTTAAGTCTCACAAACACATGTGCAGTACATCAGTAAACAAAAAAGGGAGGGGGTCAGTACAGTACCATTATATAAAGACATTATTTAAGAAAGGTAAGCAATTTCTTTCTTAAATAATGTTATTGTATAATAGCAATAATCCATGACTGGGTATGGGTATATCAGATTTTACCCATGGCTAACTTTTTTTTATCACAAGGCCAAACCACAGCAGTCATGGGTAAATCCTGATATACCTTCACCCAGTCATGGATTATTGTTTAATAATGCTCCACAACATACAAATAGATTCCAGGGGAAAAAATTACAAAGCAAATGAAAACAGACAGAGGAATGAGTCAATAAATGGAAGCAGAAAAGAGTAAGCAAGGAAATAAACAACAAAAAGGAATAGGAAAAGTAGGGGTTGGGTACTCCCACATATCCAGCTATGTGCACTGGCATATAACATCACTCTCTGGATAGAAACAGAAGAGAAGGATGTTAAACAAAAGAGAGTAAGGGAGGGAGATATCTAAACGACATGAATGAATCAGAACTAAAAGAACTGGGCTGCAAGAAGTGGGGATGAAGGGAACTTCAGTAACTATGCCGGAAAAAAGGGTGGGGACAAAGACAAGGAAGAAAATGAAGACACATCATAAGGAGAAGTGGAATAGTTCAAGACAAAGATATGGTATGCAGAGGAAGGGATGGTAAGGGAAGGTTTAAAGCAACTGTGGAGTTAATGCAGAATACCAAATGACTTACACTGGAGCTTCTTGCTACTTAGAGAGACCTGGAATTAGAATACACAGAGCACAACAGGAAAAAGGAACAGGTAGGAAGGCAGAGCACAAGGAAAGAGGATGGCACCCTGGAAATGGAAGAGGTTTTATAGAAAAAGGACCAAACAAATCGATGAAACAACAATGGAAAGAAGGGACAAGACAAAAGTAGAGAGAATGAGAAACAAGGATGGAAGGTAGTTGCATAATATGGGAGAAAGACAATTCAGGCAGTGAGGTGCATGCAGCTAGTTCAAGGAGTGGGAGACCATAACCAGAGAGCACTGCATAGATGGTATCTAACCCATGTGAGATGGGGAAAGAAAGGCAGAAAGGAGGACTGTAGATGCAAATGAACATGATAAGACTGTTCATTACCAAAGTTAAAACAATCATCAACTCAAAACTGGAAGGAGTCAAAAACAGTATAGCAGCATTTTTCCTGGTTCCTGGACATGGGGAGAATGTAGCAGAAACTAACGAATGAGGAAATTAGGGAAGAAAAAAATGGAGAGAATGATTAGAATAATATAATAGTGGAAATCATACCAGGAAAGGGAGAGGGCAAACTCAAAAGGTGTGATGTGGGTGGAGGGTGTGTGTGTGTGTAGGGGTGGGGTAGGAAAGTGAAGCAGCCAGCCACTAATGCGATATAGTGCTCCACGCACAAAGATGTAGTATACTATATGAAGTTAATACACTTAACTAAATATTGATAACCAGGACCTTAGTTAACCAGATTTTAGCCATATTTACAGATCACTGAAACAGGGTGCAGTTGTCAACATCCTATCAAATATCTATAGCCCTAAAAAAACAACTTGCCCTAGTTAATACTGGGCTTAAACTCTACACTAAAATGTAACGTATCTTTTGGAAAACAACAAGGTCCTTTAACAAACTGCATAGATAACTCTCCTAACTAAAGGAAAAGGCAGTCTGGAAACTGGTCACATAGTTTTGTAGTTCCCTTTCCTTTGATCATCATGTGACAACTGTAGTCAGGAAATCTTTCTACAGGCAACAGCCACAGGTATTTCATCTAGATCAAAGGATGTTCTTCTTCCCCTATTTCTGCCACTGATCTCACTCTTTATAGATTACAGCACTCCCACTGAAATGTACCACACTAGGTATATCAACAAACATGAAATGCCACAGATGCTGCTAACCAAAAATATCTATAGTTTCAAGGGACTTAGTAACCAGGAGACAGTGGCAGCTCTGTCCTTGTACTCTATCATACATACTCTTGAGGGGTGATCTGTACCTAGCTTAAAACTGCCATTAGAGGTCCAGTAGTCCCTGACCTTCTATATCTCAGTACGTCAAATTACAGAGGCTACAATAAAACCAGAGACCTGAACTTTCACAAGAAAATAAACACTATATGAGGGAGAGATAGATTCTTCATTCAGGACCTCCCCTTCTTTGGAGGAAACATCCTCCACAGGTTAACCAATTCAATTCAATATCTTCCTTCAAACTAAACCTGGACAAGAAAGGATGAAACGCCTGTGGATAGCCATTGGTAATATGTATTTGGACATGAGTTTATATCCCTAAATTTTTTACATAACATACATGAAGAAAACTGCACTATGCTTAAAAATATTATCATTCTTTCAAAGTAAAACGAATAAGAAGTATCTTAAGCTGTAATAAATATGTATCAAATTTGGAAATGTAAATAATCGTTTAAAAGATGAAAGATGTTTTACGATAGTTGCATTGACAGTGAGTTGTATTATAGTTAAAAGAAATGTGAAAACTAGTATATGATTACCTTCACCTCTGTAAAATGTGTTGAAGCTTAGAAAGGGATCTAGTACTACTGCTCAGACATGTGCATTTTGCAAAGTTAATGCTTCTTGGTGATGTTGAACTATTTCTTTATTTTGACTCTGGCTTGCTAAATCTTTCCTTTCTCCTAAGACATATGACTGAGGAAACAAGAAAGAATCTTACAAAATTTGAATCAGTGTAAAACTGACAGAAAACATATTTGGGGAATGTACAGGCAGAAACAGACTGCTAACTGAAAGAGGTATTACAGTTCAATTGCTAGTTCTATCTGCTGGTGCATACACTTGGGGAAAAAGTTCAACTATTAACCAACTGCGTGCAAGAACTAATTTTTCTGATTTTGAAAACTGTGTTTATATGTATGTGTGTGAAAGCAGAATAAACTGTGTATGTGCGTGCGGGAGAGAGAATTGGATCTATGTAAAATTGTTGTGTTTTACTTGGTTATTATTTTTTAAGCACTATAATATTTTTTTATATATGTTTGATGTAAAGTGCTTCCTCCCAACACTATTAACAATAGAAGGAGGAAACTAGATCAGAAAAAGCAAATCCCAAGAAGGCAAGACATCCCTGATCAGTATCAGTAAGAAACTAAGGTCCCTCATAAAATCCTCCAAGGCTAACTTCGAAAGAAAAATAGCCAAGGATTCTAAAGATAACCACAAAGCCTTCTTTAGCTATGTCAAGAATCTAATTGGAAACTCGCGGATATGCTCTGAGCTAGTGCAAAATAGCACAAAATATACTGAACCCACTGATATTGCCAACATCCTGGCAGATAGATTCAGTGCAAACTTCACCCCCCTCTTACCCCCAAAAGGGTCCACAACAATACCGGAAAGGTGTAGTGTCCCGGAAATCACAGATGCACAGGTGAAAACAGCCCTTTCAAAAGCCAAAAGCACAGCATCAATGGGACCAGATGGTGTCCCAGGCTGCATCTCGCACGAACTACAGAATGAACTAACCCCCCACCTTAACACACTGTTCAACCTCAGCCTCTCCACAGGCTACATGCCCATAGAATGGCACACAGCAATGGTTATTCTGCTCCACAAAGGAGGGGCCACAACTGACCCTGGTAACTATCGCCCCATAATCCTGACTAGCCTGGTCTGCAAGGCTATGGAGCGCATCATCATGGAACTCATTAACAAAGACATTGGGGAACCTCCAAACACTTGACCCGACCCAGTTCGGCTTTGTTAAGGGCAGATCATGCCTACTAAACCTGGTTGACTTCTTCAAGACAGTCACCAAGGCCATCGATGAGGGGAAGATAGTGCACACAGCCTACCTTGACCTCACCACTTGGGAATTATAGAAAAACTCACCAGCCTGAACATAAACCCCTACGTCATGAGATGGGTTGCCAACGGGCTTACAGACAGAACTCACACGGTAAGAATAGCGGGCTCCAGGTCCGACTCTAAACCAGTCACAAGTGGTGTCCCACAAGGCTCGGTCCTGGGACCCCTATTGTTCAGCATATACTTCTCAGAAGTACAGGAAAACACAGGAGGACTATGGCTAACCAAGTTTGCCGATGACTGCAAACTGGGAGCCATAATTGACTCTCCGGCTGACACAGACATTCTCCAAAAGGGCCTTACTGAGACGGATATCTGGTGTCAAAGTCATGGTCTCAAGCTAAATGCCAAAAAATGCATTGTCATCCCATTTGGGAAAAACAAAACACCCATGAATTGCCACATAGGTGGCAACCCCCTTAATACAGAAGAGGTAATAAGAGATCTGGGGACCCAGGTAGATGGTAATCTCTCCTTTGGCAATCATATCGCCAAAGTAGTTAGGAAATCCTTCTATGTAGCCCATCTAATTACTAAAGGGTTTGCATCTAGAAATAAAGAGGTTATAGTGTCCCTCTATTCATCACTCATCAGACCCATTATAGAGTACAATGCTCCATTTGGGATGTACCTCACAAGACACTTCCAACAGCTGGAAAGACCACAAAAGTACCTCACCAAGAGGATTACTGGCCTCAAACATATGTCCCATGCAGCCCAACTGGTAAACCTCCAGCTGTAGTCAGTGGCATATCACTTACTCAGAGGTGATCTCTACCTGACTTACAAAGCTATGTCCAACTCAGAATTGATGGACATACTCCACCTAAAGAAATCCAAGTCACTGCGAGCCACTCCCTCTAGTGAGCTAAACCTCGCCACAACAATAAATAGAACATGCTGGAGGGATAGATTCCTGTCACAGACTCCCCATGCTTTGGAACAAAATTCCTAACTACATTAGGCAGAGCCCCTCACTAACACTCCAAGAGAAACCTTGACGAGTGGATGGGTAACAGAAAATACACCCCCGGCTGGGATCACTTCATTGGCCCTTCTTGACAGAGGCTCAGTTAATTAATTAATGGGGTGGCGAAAGCTGACACTCTGGCTAGGCTTATAAATGCTCTCAGGCAGATAGCCGAGTACCTACCTATGAACTTATACTACAGCAAGTTTGAAACATTAGGTGGAGGAGCTATTTTACATTAAAAATATATATAAAAAATGGGTCTACTTCACTTCACTGAAAGCACATTTCACTGAAACTCATTTTGTTGAAAGGTATATGCCCTTTTCCCCATTGTAGTGTGATCCTAGAGTTAGTATATATAGTAACGGGGGGTGGGGAGCACATCCCCCCCCCCACATTGAGGGATGTGGGGGACATAGCCTCTCACATAGTTTGGGTATATATTGTCTTCTAAAAAGAGTTATTCATTGGAGTTGTAAGTATACATGTATATGGTTCAAAATGCATAAAATAGGTGGGGGCTACACCCCCCCCCAAGCCCCCACACCCCCTTACTATATATACTAACTCCAGGATTGCACTACAATGGGGAAAAGGGCATATACTTTTCAGTGAAATGAGTTTCAGCGAAATGAGCTTTCATTGAAGTGAGCTTTCAGTCATGTGCTCAGTCAAATGAGTTTCAGTGAAATGAGCTTTCAGTGAAGTAGACCCAAAAAACATATATAGTACTTTAAAAAAGCAAGTAAAACAGAACGATTTTACAGAGAAAATTGCAATAATGCCTTCCAGGGTGTGTTTTAATGTATAATTAATGCCCTTTCAGGGTGTAGAGGCCTTCCACCTGCAGAGTCGGGCCTCATAACACCCCTGGGTGGGAGTTAATTACACATTAACACACACCTTGTCAGGCATTATTGCTTGCTTAAATACTTGTGGTGCATGACTTATTTAATGGATTAAGGGTTTGTCTATTGTACTTGTGTTCTTTCAACTGTGCATTATCTACCATTTGAAGGCTAACTACATACTGCTAATTGTGGTTCTTTAATTGTTTAAAGTTTGGGTTACTGTAAGGCTGTGTGTGTGCAAAATATTGTTGACACATTTTAATTACTTTTGATAAGATTCCACTGCAATTTCATACTGGGCTCAGACAGAGATTAGTGGGATGAAATCTGGATAATTTCAATATTACAACTCTGAACTGTGCCTATTCAATGTAAATCTCATTTGGGTTCAGCAGTGCTTGGATACTACCCTAGATAATTTTGCACATTTAGTGTACATACAGAAGACAACCTGCCTTTTATATATTAACTGGAACCAGTGGTGAGGATCAATCCCCATGCTGATGGTTCTATCACCTAACTTTTTGGTGACAGTTGTGAGGGAGTTAAATCCTTCACACTTATTGGCCACTACAAGAATGAGATGAATCATTCTGTGATACCTTCCCCAAAGTCATTTTGTCATTTTTCTAAAGTGATGATAGTGTGAATCTTTGGTCCACTACAGCATAACTATGTGGTTATGCTATATCCTAGTCGAAATCTGTTTGGATAATTTTGATAGTAGGTCACATGTATGCTTTCTAGCATTTTAGCTATAGGACAAATGTTGGCTGTTGGTCTAAAGATAACAGGTGCTTCAGGTTTTGGTACTTTAATTATATGAATAGTATGTTCATGTTTCCATTTGTTATGGATTATATTTGTTGTAAGCATAAATTAATAAGTTTGGTGAATAAACAATGCTTATTAGTCACAGAAAAATTTGTTGTGATGGATCTTATGTTGGAGCTTGAAGATGTCAATGCATTCATCCAATTCCTTCTTGATAACATGAGCAGATAGGCTGTGTTTTCTTGTAGCATTTGTATTAATTTATTAAAATTACATTGCAAACAAAATTAAAGCATTGGAATACTGCATTGTACACTACACAGAATCTTACAAATTGCTTTTTTACATATTGTGAAAGACCCACCCCCCCTTTCATGTAATATCCACCGTTAACACTTTCTTAGACTACAAGACATAACTGTAACTTCCCCTTCTTGCTATACCGACCACAACCCCCCCCCCCCCATTTCTTTCTTTGCTGGTGTGATGTATATTTATTCATTTCTACCCATTTTGGCTACTTTAATGAAATCATTCTCACTTCCTTCTCTCTCTCCCTCCTCTAGCATGTTATCCTCTTAAATAACTAGCTACCTACTAGCCATCACCTTTATCTGCTTCATGTTGCTTAAATCAAGACAGATTTTATGTATCCAATTCCTAAACTGCCTTCTCCATATTTCTCTGTCAATCTTTTCCACCCCTTTATCAATGTTCTTTTAACTTTTGCTCCTACCTGCAAAATCTTATTTCCATTTTCTATCACTTATCTCTCCTTTCCTTCCACAAAAGGCAAAGGAGCCTGTAGAAGTCTACCCCCTTCTGGTAAATGTATTGTTACACCTGCTGTGCCCCCTTCTCCATTTCCTGTGCTACATTACAATACCACCACATAAACAGATGGCATGGTTCCTCCTGCTCACATCTCCAACATTTATCTTCCAGCAACAAATCTTTTTTTTCTCACCTAGACTAGATTTGTTTAACACTGGGGAAGAAATGGACATCTTCCACCTGACCCACAAACTGCAATTTCCTCATTTAACTATACACTTCTGACCAGAACTTATTGCCCTCCATATTGGGTTCTCTTTTTCCCATATCTTCTGCGAAAGTCCCATAATTATCTCCTCCTCCTCTTCCTCTCCCAATGTCTGATATATATATAAATAATATTTTTAACCTTGCCCCATTCTACTCTCTCTGTCATTTTCTGACCACCCATTCTGTCTTCTCTACCTCTCCTCATCCAAATAGCTCTTTGAAACACCTTAAAGAACTTCCAGTAAATGCACCCTTCTCCACACCAAAATTGTTCTGCACTTCTCTTCTTCTCAATCTTCTAAACATTCATATGCCTGATTTTCAAAATGTGTCTTAACTGCCTGATCCCACTAAGTCATCCACACCCTAACTTTTTATACCACAATCTATTGTTTCCTTGAATATGAAGCACCCCTTATGGGTGCTTCATTATTCATTTCAAACACTGATGTCCCTAAAGCCCTTCCTGTCTATATAACTTTGAAAAGCTCTTTGTGTTCCTACAAAAACACCCCAGGTCATTAATGCCCGCCAATATCCAATGCATCCTTTCTAAATGATTGTTTTCCAGTCCCCATAATTTTTGTATCATATTCATTGTGCATATATCTTGCAAATTCCTGCATATCATCCTACTTTTTCATAAGCATGCTTAACCTACTTTTCACAATTGACTGATTTCTCCTCAACAAGCAAACTTATGACACAAGACCTGAATCATCTGCAAAACACAGTACTGAGACATTATACCTATACACCTACCTAAATAAATTGACACAGGACCTGAATCATCTGCAAAACACAGTACTGAGACATTATACCTATACACCTACCTAAATACATTGGCACAGGACCTGAATCATCTCCAAAATACAGTACTGAGACATTATACCTATACACCTACCTAAATACATTGACACAGGACCTGAATCATCTGCAAAACACAGTATTGAGACATTATACCTATACACCTACCTAAATACATTGACACAGGACCTGAATCATCTGCAAAACACAGTACCGAGACATTATACCTATACACCTACCTAAATACATTGACACAAGACCTGAATCATCTGCAAAACACAGCACTGAGACATTATACCTATACACCTACCTAAATACATTGACACAGGACCTGAATCATCTGCAAAACACAGTACTGAGACATTATACCTATACACCTACCTAAATACATTGACACATGACCTGAATAATCTGCAAAA
This sequence comes from Protopterus annectens, assembly GCF_019279795.1. Classification (NCBI taxonomy): domain Eukaryota; kingdom Metazoa; phylum Chordata; order Ceratodontiformes; family Protopteridae; genus Protopterus; species Protopterus annectens. The sequence goes on from NC_056726.1 coordinate 934,967,777, forward strand.
CACAGTACTGAGACATTATACCTATACACCTACCTTAATACATTGACACAGGACCTAAATCATCTGCAAAACACAGTATTGAGACATTATACCTATACACCTACCTAAATACATTGACACAGGACCTGAATCATCTGCAAAGCACAGTACTGAGACATTATACCTATACACCTACCTAAATACATTGACACAAGACCTGAATCATCTGCAAAACACAGTACTGAGACATTATACCTATACACCTACCTAAATACATTGACACAAGACCTGAATCATCTGCAAAACACAGTATTGAGACATTATACCTATACACCTACCTAAATACATTGACACAGGACCTGAATCATCTGCAAAACACAGTACTGAGACATTATACCTATACACCTACCTAAATACATTGACACAGGACCTGAATCATCTGCAAAACACAATACTGAGACATTATACCTATACACCTACCTAAATACATTGACACAGGACCTGAATCATCTGCAAAACACAGTACTGAGACATTATACCTATACACCTACCTAAATACATTGACACAGGACCTGAATCATCTGCAAAACACAGTACTGAGACATTATACCTATACACCTACCTAAATACATTGCACCATCATTATTATCAACCCCTCCTTTTATCCATTTTTACTTTGGGGCTAAGGTGTCATGTCATCTGTTGCCATCCCTTTCAATTCAGTGCCATTTCCTTACCTTCCTCTACAGTCATCCCTGATTGTAACAGATCTTTTATCACACCATCCATCTCTATTCTGGACACCCTCATTTGCTCTTGCCCTCTTATTGTTTTTTCCCAGACTTTCCACATGAGGTTGTCTTTCATTTTCAGGCACATGTGCATAAACCACTGTCTTGTGTTCTCCCTGACCTTCTGTGTAACTGGAGCTATTTGGGCTTCTGGTCTGATGTCTTTATTTCTTTGTTTGTCCCACAATGTGTTTCCTTTCACCCATCTCAAGCATTTCATTTCCAACGCTTTTAGCTTCCTTATCTGCTCTGCCTTCACTGCTCAGGTTTCTGTACTATATAGCAGTACTGATTACACCACTATTTTATATACCTTACTTTTCAGCTTCTTTGGTTACCCCATCACAACTACCACTGACGCTCTGTGCCATTTAGCTACTGACACTCTGATTGTAGCATTAACCTCCTCAATACAGAATTATAGGGTTATGGGAGGTTACTAGGCTAATGGCCCTAGGGCCTTTACAAATCTAGCCATGTAATACCCATGTTCCCTAATTGACCATTGTTACATGGTTCCCTAATTGACCATTATTAGATGGTTTGATTGGTTGCAAAGTGAATCCATGATCAGCACTGGCTGCCTCTGCCCATGAAGAACATAGGTGCCACCCCAGGGGTGAATTTATGGTTTCCCATCCATTTATGAAAGTTGCACTTAAATAAAGTCTTTGAGGAGCTCTGCTTAATGTGAATTGGGAGTTTATTTCAGAGTAGTGGCAGTCTCTGACAGACATAGCTTTTCTCCCTGGGCCTCTGCTGAAAATGGCACAAACTTAGTCGGGCACTCCTGGTCAACAAATGCCAAATAAAATAAATATCCGTCTCTCCAGTATATTTTGTTTAAGTCATAGGCTAGGCTGAGATCTCTGTACCAAGTGATTTTGTCTCATTTGACTTGTGGACATGCATTTCCATTAGGACAGGATCAGAGAATGCTCTGTACACCAGGTACAGGTCTCCTCTCAGCAGCCTGTAGAACACAGTGTACAGTGACAAGGCTTTCAGTCTTTCCATGTAGGTCATGTTTTGGAGTCCCTCAATTCTCTTGGTCAGGAACCTCTGTGGTCTCCCCAGCTACCACAGGTGTCTGGTAGGTACCTATAAAAGGGAGCATTGTCCTCTATTAGTGGTCTGATGAGGATGGAGTACAGAGGAGTTGTATCATCCTTGGTCTTGGCTGTGATACCCTTACGTATGAGGTGTGCAATGTAAAATGCTTTCCTTACCACTGTGAACACATGGTGATCAAAGTTTAGACTGCTATCAACTTGTGTTCTCAAGTCACACACCATGAGTTTGGGGGGAGGGGTGCTGCCTATATTGTAATTTGCAGGGGCTACCTATTTGCCAAAGGGTACAATGATGCACTTTTTTGCATTTAGTTTTAGACCATGTCTTTGGTACCAGTCATTTGTCTTGTCTTAACCCTTCATATAATATGATAATATCTTTAGGGGACTCAGTGATTGCTCCCAGTTTGCAGTCATCTGTGAACTTGGTAAGCCACAGCTCATCTTTTGCCTAGACTTCCGAGAAATAGATTACAAACAATAGAGGGTACAGCACAGAACCTTTGGCAACCCAGTGATAACTGTTCTACTGATGGAAGTGGAATCCCCATGACAATTGAAAGCGAAAATAATCAAACCTTATACTACAGAAACTACAGTTCACAGCTTTAACCCTCTGTGCCATCTTCCAGATTTCTCTTCTGCTCAACCATCCCTCCCAGATACTTGAAGCTGTTGACCTGTTCTACTATTTTACCTTCTGTCTCAGTTTTCATCTTCTTGATTTCCCCCACTTGCTGCTACAATAACTGTTTTATCTGTACTTAGTTTCATCCCATATGCCTTCAGTTTTTCATTCCACTCCCCTATCATTTATTGACATTCTTGCTCAGAATCTGCCTGTAATTCCACATCATCTGCATACAGCAGCTTTTTTGAATTATCTCCTTCAACCTGTTTGTTGATATAGACCATCACCAGTATGAACAACAGGGAACCCAGTGTTGATTCCTGATACACATCATCTCCTACTGGGAACCCCTCTGAGAGTCTGGACATTGTTTGTACTTGTGTAATTGGATCCTTGTACATTGCCTGGACTAATTCAACCACTGTTTCTTGGATTTCAAACCAATGCAGGATTGCCCCAATCAATTTTCTTGGGAACCTGTTTATGTTTTCTCTAAGTCTAACAATGTGCATTTGGACACTTTCCTAATCTCTAACTTCCTGTCTCACTCAAACATCAGGTCATTCATGTTGTATCCTAATCGGAATCTGATGTGCTAGTCTCTTATCCTGCTTTCTACTATTGGAGATTCATTTATTGATCACACTCTTCAAAACTTTCCTGTGGTCTGTCAGGAGTGTGATACCTCTTTACTGTCCACAGTTGTAAATGTCCCCTTTGTTCTTGTGCATTGGTATTAGAATGCAAATTCTCCAGTCATCTCAGATATTCCTTTTTCTCCATACCACTGAGAGTACCCTCAGGAGTCATTTCTTCATTAACTGACCCACATCTTGATCATATCTGCTGTGACTTCATCTGAGCCTGCATCTTCCCCTATTTTCTTTAGAGCTGTTATTTTGTCTTCTTGGGTGGGCTCCTCTTCTTTCAGCAAAGGTATGTCTGAGGTTGTACAAATTCTGTGGGATTTTCTTCATTCAAAAACTGTTGTAAGTACTCCTTCCATCTGCCTTTGATGTTACATGGACTGATTTGCAGGCTGTTGTTGGCATCTCTTTTGAAGAGTGTCTAATAACTGTCTTCTTTATCTTTCTTTATTTGCCTTGCAACTTGATAGAGTTTCTTTATGCCATCCACTGAGTGTCTTTCCAGAAGTTGGTAGAGTGCCTCTGATGCCTTGTTTTTTGCTATTGCAACTGCTTTCTTAGCCTGTTTCTTAGCAGGTTATTCTTTCTTAGCCTGCCACATCTTTTCTATCCCCCACTTTTTTTCTGTACTTCTTTCTTTTGATGACTTCCTAAACATCTGCATTCCACCACCATCTTTCCTTCTGCACCTTATTTCCATACCTGGCTTGGTCACACTTCAGTTCATAGTCCTCACATCTGTTGCTTTGAGGCACTGTTATTCTTCTTCATTTCTACCAATTTCCTGCTCTTCTGGAGGCAGTAGAGTGCTGAAGTTTTTATTGAACTCTTCTGCTTTCTCTCCAGTCAACCTCCAGAGCCTTAGCTTAGGCCCTGTTGACCTTAGAGCCTGCTCTGATCACTGCTTGCAGCTGATTGTTGTCAACCAGTGATTTATGCTGTGGGCTGACTGGTTCATTAGGGGTAACTTTGCAATTGATGATTCTACTCCAGTGCTCTTTGTATACTAGGTGGAACTCTTCCTGAGCTGTATGTTGGCCTCTCTTGTGTCTCTCTTTTGCTGAACTATGTGCTGGCTACTATCAAGCCATTTGCCAGACATAAGTCTAGAATTGCTTCACCTTCTTTATTTCTCTTTGCCACACCAATGTAGACCCATACAGTCCACGTATTATTTTATTTTCCAGATCTGTGCAATCATGTCCCTCAACATCAACACCAACGCATGTTGTCTGGCTTTATTTGGAAGGTCCCATAAATGCTGTCTGAACATACTCTTTTCCTCCATAATTACATCCCTGCTATGGGGCATAGGCTAAGGTTATGAATACTGCCTTATCCTTACATTGGAGTCTGATTGCCATGAGTCTGTCACTAATTCTGATGACATCTCACACTGACCTCTGAAGCCCCCCTCTTATCAGAATTCTCACACCATTTCTAGCCTCTCTTCCACCTGAATAGTAGACATTAGAACCCAAGCCAAGTAGCTTTGCTGCACTGCTAATCTATTTTGCCTCCTGGATGCAGAGGATGTTCAGCCTCATCTTTACTATGATGTCATCCACCTCCAAGTTGTTTCCTGTCATTGAACTATTCTGAGTGTGGCAATTCTTAGTTCAAGTTTGGCAGGTTGATTGGTTTTATGTCCAGCTTTCACTCAACAGAGGTATTCTAGGCAAGCCAAGCTGGACACTGGCTGGCCAGTGGATTATTGACCAGGGCTGTTGGGCTTTATGGCAGGCACATACTAGGCAAGAGGGGCACAGACTCCTCCTACTGATAGCATGGATTTGTGGTATAGGTCTGAGTAAGCTGGGTCCTCAACACACCTATCACCAGCAAATGCCCATACCTATTTTGGCAACATTCATCAACATGACTAAATTGCCTAGAGCAAAGACCATTGAGTGGCTAGCCCTGACAAGACACATGGTCTTTGATCCTTGTTCTGGGTCTATGCAACACTTCTTCCAATAAGCACCATCACTTATCTATTGCTAATTTGTTAAAGCACCCTTATCTTTTGAATTTAACTTTGCTATACCCACATCTTTTACTTTACATCTTCTAAGATGAGCCAAGTGTAGTTGAGAAGGGGGAGTTTCATAGGCATGAAAGTTTTTGACATATGAAGTTGTTACATTTTATAGTATGATTAATATTAAATTTTACTGCTGAAGTTTGATGACCTCTCAAGTTCAGGTCAGAAGGAGGGCATTGTATGTCAAAGAGTTCAAGCAGTAAGAGGTCTTTTAATACTTGGTCTCTCGGGCATAGTTCTCCTTTATAAAGTGATAAGAAAGGGGGATATATCGTTGGTTTTCTTTTAAGGTGTTTTGAAGCTCTTCTTTTATCTTTTTAGGGATCCCTGTACAGTTTCTTACTGTCTAAGATGATAAGTGAGGAGGTTACATAAGGGGGTGCAGTATTCTATAGCTACTCTATAACAAATTAAAATGAAGCTCTTGTGAAAGCTCTCATGCCTGTGATGGTTCATTAACTCAGATCAAGACTAGAGAAAACCTAAAACAATTTGTTAAGTACAAGCCCTCCACATCCAAGGGTAGGACCACAGAATTATACAATGCAGCATATCTTCACACAGATGAGGGCACTGCTGCATATAAAGTTGTAGGATACATGGTCAAACATGCTGCGATGTGCAATACCAGCTGTCCTCACTGTCATCACTGTCCTCACTTCTGCTGCTTCCAACTGCTTCATGGGAGAGAAGTGCATGTCCAGTGCTGGGTCACACTGGTGACAGTGGTAGTACTGATAGACCAAACTGTTGCAAATTTGTATTGTGCAGGATGCAGCATGCAGTGCCCAGATATACTTAGCTAGGCAATGAAACCAGGCTTTAGGCAGGCTGAACACCCACTCATTGACTATATGTGTGTGTGTGTGTGTGTGTGTGTGTGTGTGTGTGTGTGTGTGTGTGTGTGCATGTGTGTGTGTGTGTGTGTGTGTGTGTGTGTGTGTGTGTGTGTGTGTGTGTGTGTGTTAAATTAGAGCTGGGCTGTCAGTTATGATCCAGAGTTTGTAACGCCTGCCAAACCTAAGGGGGAGAGACACATAGAGATGATATATTTAAGCATTACACCTTCCCCTTTTTTTATGCAATTCCCCATGGTGGTTGTGACAATCTTACCATCGGACCAGTAATTAAGGACCCTCAGTCCTCACCACTGGCACCAGTGGGGGGACATACACTGGGAGGATGAAAAGTACACACACAGAATTTCCAGATGCAGCTCTCTGCATCAAGTGCAATTTCCTTTAAGAGCACACAGATACCACAGTCAGTCCGGGGCTGGTTTCTCCCCCTTCCTCCAGATCCCCAATAAGACTCCCCACTGGCACAGCTATAGAGTTGAGTCACACTGTGGATGCATTTCAAACACAAATAGTTTATAAAATACCTTTTCAACACACGTCTGCACAAACCAGTTTGATATACACACAACATGCGGTTATAATACAGTTGTCACACAAGCATCTTACATAGATCATTTCAATATTCACAAATGACATATAATTATTTACAAAATACCAACTAGCTGTGCTAGCAGTATCTCCTTTCCTGACAGTGGTGTATGCTGAGTTGTAACAACTCACCTAAAAGATGTCTGTATGTTTATCTACCTATGCAGTCAGTAGCATAAGAGTGTAATTGTGGCATAAATGGGAATTATGGACACTACAAGGATCCTGGTTTGACATATTCATGATATATCCACAAATGCCACACTTCCTAGCAGCTGATGGAATGGCAGCCTTCCTGTTATAGCATTTTTCTTCCTGTTGGTTATATGGGGTACACTCTATTTCACCAAGCTCTTTAGAAAGTATAGAAGCTCTTCAAAAAAAAAACATGCTGTTATCTGTAGAAAATAGATAAGCTCATCCACTAGAGCTAGAAGAATTTTGTGGAACTACTGCAGTATCCTAGACATCAAAGCCTGGGAGACACCTTAAGTGTTCCTAATCTGTCTATGAAAGGCCTCCAGCGTAAGTATAGTGAGAGCTATAAATATCATGGTATTGCTGAAAACAGGTAGGCTATGTATTTCCCCAGTTCCAGATTCTGAGCCATACAAGTTCATCAAGATCTTTGATGTCCTTCCTACAGGAGACCAGTCAAGAACCTCCTGATATGTACTGGTCAATACATTGCAGGTACTACTAAACAACAGTGGTACTGAGTAGTATGGCATGGAATGGATTTTGCTACTGCAAAGAGTGTCTCAAAGAGGTTAATGTCCCAAGTCTGTAGAATCACCAAAGCTTGTCCTTTTATAACCTGTCTTCAAAAGGCTAATCATATCAGAAGATATACATCTACATAGGGTAGAGCATTTAGAAAAAAATTGTCAGTTTATACTTCCATGTGTGGTTTTCACTTAAATCTGTTAATAAATCAGAGACATCATTTGTCATTTTTAATTCATAAATGCCCACATTACAACCTTCTGTTTCACTTGCAGATTACTGACACATTTAAGCATAAAACTTAAAGATAAACCAAAATATTTCATTCACTGTGAAAGTATATAGCTCAGTGGTATAACATTTGACAGCAGATTCTCTGGTTCAAATGCCCCTTTGTTTTATCTGTTTTATGGGGTTTGGGGTTGGTATAAGGGTTAAGGTAGTTCTCTAATAGACAGAAGGTACAGGATTTGATTCTCCCCTTTAAAAGATACAATTGGCTAGACTTAAAATGACCCACATGGGCAGCTAGCCTAATACTTATCTATAAACCTATAATAACATGCTTTACACCAAGGCCCGGACAAATTCCATTTCCAGCTTACTTTGATGTTAGCAATGCCATTTAGTCTTAAACACAGAGGAAATTTAATGATAAATCCATTGCAGTTTCCTTTCTTTCATTTGTTTAAAATATCTCATTTGCTAGGATCTCATTAGATATTTTAGATATTTTCTGCAGAAGTATAGCTGGAACTGTCTGTTAGTTTGTACATCATGTACCCATGGGAATTCCCCCAACAGGCTATTACTCATGGGAAATCCCCCAACATGCACACACACACACACACACACACACACACACACACACACACACACACACACACACACACACACAACTGTAGCCCCCTTTTCTCCGGCAGAGGAGAGTGCATATTTTTGACAATTTAGCTTTTTCAAAACTGACAAAACATTTTGCCAGCCATGCATTCTGAGTGAAAGACTTTATGAAATAAATAATTACAAACTATTGTAAGTCTGCTAGAAACTACATTCTATTAATCTCTTTCCACAAATCAAATAGTTTTTAAACATTGTATGTCAAGCTGGATTTGTGTATGCCTAGCTACACTGCTGTGTTTCTCACTAATATGTGTACAATTTCAAATTATTAAGTAAGTCTTTTGATAAACAATCCATGGGATTCAATAAACTCTTTGTTTGCTTTCTGTTACATGTGTGTGGTGGTGTGTGGTGAGCAGCAGTGAGCATTGCACATTCATGCAACACACTGCATTTAATCATACATAAGTGAAGTTTCATGGCTGGCAACAGTGTTGCCGGCCATGACACTGTAAGCAAACAGAGATAGCACTCCTGTTTAAATCAGAGCAGTGCCAGTCTTTTTGCAGGATGCCACAATGATCACCAGGACTTCGATAGCTCTCAATCTCTTAGTGCAAGACATCTGTACAAAGGCCAACATACTGGGGGGGGGGCAAAGACCCAGAAACAGGGTCTATAGAAATGTGCTAGAATAACCAGGGGTGTGTGTTAAGATACATGCTATGAAGGATAAAGTATGAAATTCAAATGTATGCAGTATTCAGTCACATCAGTCCTGAAATCATCCCAGAGATATTTATTTATTTATTTGCCATTTGTTGACCAGTATAGTCTGACTGGGCTAATGCCCTTTTTCAGTGGAGGCCTGGGGAGAAAAACTCCACATTGTAACAATACAAGAACATTAAGATGATAACATAATGTACAGTAGAAAGGTTTGGCAACATATATGAAAAGAAACACATCTGGACATTCTTTGAAAATATGAACAGCTGAGAGGTATGAATGTTAATTATGTGGTCCAAACACAGTACAGGACAGTGTCCACAGTGCAGAGAATTTTGAAATCCCATTTCTGGCATTCTGTACAGAAGTTGTTTAAATGATCTGTAATGGTACACGGGCTGCCATGTAAAATAAAAATTCAGGGGGAAGTGTGTGCATTGATGAATTGCAGGAATGAACAAAGGAAAGTGGACAGGTGAAACAACCTAATGTACAGCAGAAGTCGTCATGCCTATGGAAGATGGTTGTAGCAGCAACACCAATCACATATCTATATGGTATAGCACAGACTGCACAGTGAAAATGTGCATTATGTGACTGTCACACAAGGAGACATAACATTGGGAAGGATGTCTGTGTGAGATAAGCATCCTTATATGAATAATGCAGAGGACATCTATCAGGGATCTGACATACAATTGGGGTAGGGTGCATATTGTGAAGCTGTGCAAACTGATTTGCCTGAATAGGAGTGTAATCTGAGCAGAAGTCTCCAGCAAGTGGGACATAGGTAAAGGCTAATAGACAACATTAACTCATTCACTCCAATGTAGTAAGTTTGCACGGTAACTTCCAGTGGGCGGAGCCTAAACCTTTTGACAGAATGAAATTATGTCCTCACATTTCAAACAAATGTTTATATATCTGAAACCACAGCGGTTATGAAAGAAGTATAAATGGCAAACTCTTCAGCACACACTATTTTTATAGTGGTAGTATTCTTCCGTTTCTACTTCTTAAACCAAATTTTATTAGTCACAGTAAACACAGTTACTATTACATTTGTAATATTTTGTAAACAACCTATAACAGCTCAGCAACCACTCAAGTTACATCCATACTGTCAGCAGTATTTTATTCATCTAACTTTAGAGCTTTCTTATGAGGCTAAGGAGTTCTGTTTGTGTTACTTGGTTGTTGAGATATTTAGAAAAATGTAAAAATTATATCTATATAAATTAATATCTATCTAACTGCACTAGACAGAGGTCAAATATTAATGCAGTTGAGTTTGCCATTGTGTAAGCTTTAATATGAAATCTTTTAAAACTTTGTACATAGCATGGCTTTGGAATTACTAATGCAAATATGAACAAGCAATATTTGATGTCTAGAGGCATCAGTAAGAGTTAACTGCAGATGCACCTAGAGGCATCACTTGGATGTAATGAGTAAAAGAACCTACCACAATCATGGACTATCAGAATAATACCACCAGTAATCCTATGTTTCTGACATAACATATGTGATGTAGAGTGATCAGAGATTATTCTGCATAAACACACTTGTACAATTATTATGATATGTCCACACTCTATGAGGGTAATCACACATACTGTCTTCGTACTGTAACATCTGCTGAAGGTGTTAGGAAGGACACTGCTATACCTGTTTGTGACATTATTACCAAAACAGGCTAGTTGGCTAGAATGCATGGTATATATATATATATATATATATATATATATATATATATATATATATATATATATATATATAAATCACAATCCACACTTTCATGAATGTTAGCAATGCCATTAATGTTGTCAAACACCTATGCATGTACTGTGTGCATCATCAGAATAGGTAGCACATATTCATCTGGTGTAACAACTTGATGGGAGTTGCACACCAGCAGACAGTAATGTTTATGCCCCAAAAAGAATACCTAGGTTTGGCCAATAATTTGTGTGACAACTCACTGTGACAAAAGTGGTACACTTCAGTTACACAGTGAAAGATGTGTAGGAAGGTACATGAAGAAGGGTGCATTGTACTCAGTTATTGGTGTCACAAAAGTTGGAAACTAGGGAGGTATTACAGCCTCTGATGTGGATATCCTTCACATACTCAGTAGTTTTGTCACATACAAGTGAGTAGTCAGCAATGTGACCACATGCTAGTGGATGTTCCACTTACCATCTACCCCAAGACACAGGTCAGATACCTAATGGTCTAAATCTAGGGTGCAATGACCACATTATACCTCGGTTGTGTGTTTATTTTCCTGGCATAACAAATCCCCCATGTTTTCTTGTCATTGCAGGTGCTGTCATGGTTGAGGCAACAATCTTTGGTGTGTGCTGATACTGTTTGTGTTATACTAATATTGTAGTTGGAGTCAATGGTTGCTCATGATCTGTAGTCCATCAGGCAGCTGTTTGGACACACGACGTGTATCTCATCTGTGATGTCCCTCATTTAAATAATAGACAGGAAAGGAACTAGCAGACAGCTCTGATGAATGGCACTAGAGGGTTTTTTTAATAAATTGCTTGCAGTATATTTGGGCACTGATCATTGTCGTATTTTGTGATTTTATAGTTTTTCATGTTTGGTAGCCCTGATGTAGCCTATACTAAAATCTAGACCTCTACAAAGGTAAATTCTTATTCAGACTGGTTTAATGTTTGTAGTGTATTTGTGGTACTTGATTACAGGTTTTATTATTCATTGTTTTTTTAAGAGTGTTTAATGATGGTATTTAAGCTAAGGATAAGGCGTATAGAGAGTTGTATGAAAGGTTGGACACAAAGGAGGGAAAAAGGACCTGTACCCATTGGCTAGACAGAGGGACCGAGCTAAGAAAGATGTGCAGCAGGTAAGGGTGAAAAAGGATAATGAGGAAAATGTACTCACAAGTGAGGAGTGTGAGTTGAGCAGATGGAAAGAGTACTTGGTGGTGCTGATGAATGAAGAGAATGAGAGAGAGAAGGCTGGATGATGTGGGGAAAGTGAATCAGGAAGTGCAATGGATTAGCAATGCAGAAGTAAGGATAGCTATGAAGAGAATGAAGAATGGAAAGGCTGTTGGTCCAGATGACATACCCGTGGAAGCTTGGAGGAGTTTAGGAGAAATGGCAGTGGAATTTTAATCCAGATTGTTTAATGAAATTTTCAAAAGTGAGAGGATGCCTGAAGAGTGGAGAAAAGTGATTTGGTACCTATTTTTAAGAATAAGGGTGATGTGCAGAGCTATAGTAACTAGAGAGGGATAAAACTGATCGGTCACAGCTTAAAATTATGAGAAAGAGTCGTGGAAGGTAGGTTAAGAAGGGAGGTGATGGTTAGTGATCAGCAGTATGGTTTCATGTTGGGAAAGAGCACTACAGATGCGATGTTTGCTCTGAGAGTGTTGTTGGAGAAGTACAGAGAAGGTCAGAAGGAGTTGCATTGTGTCTTTGTGGACTTAGAGAAAGCATATGACAGGGTGCCTAGAGAGGAGTTATGGTATTGTATGAGGAAGAAGGGATTGACAGAGAAGTATGTAAGAGTGGTACAGGATATATACAAGGGTAGTGTGACAGTGGTGACATCTGCAGTGGTAGTGACAGATGCGTTTAAGGTGGAGGTTGGATTACATCAAGGATCTGCTCTGAGCCCTTTCTTATTTGTAATGGTGATGGACAGGTTGACAGACAAGATCAGACAGCAGTCCCCGTGGACTATGATGTTTGCAGATGACATTGTGATATGTAGTGAGAGTAGGGAACAGGTTGAGAAGATCCTGGAGAGGTGGAGATATGCTCTAGAGAGGAGAGGAATGAAGGTTAGCTGGACTAAGATGGAATATATGTCTCTGAATGAAAGGGAGGATACAGGAATGGTGAGGAAGCAGGGAGTAGAGTTGGCAAAGGTGGATGAGTTTAAATACTTGGGATCAACAGTTCAGAATAATGGCGAGTGCAGAAGAGAGGAGAAGAAGAGAGTACAGGCAGGGTGGAGTGGGTGGAGAAGAGTGTCAGGAGTGATTTGTGACAGACGAGTACCAGTAAGAGTGAAAGGGAAGGTCTACAAAAGGGTAGTGAGACCAGCTATGTTATATGGGTTGAAGACAGTGGCATTGACAAAAAGGCAGGAGTCAGAGCTGGATGTGGCAGAGCTAAAGATGTTAAGATTTGCACTGGGTATGACGAGGGTAGTCAGGATTAGGAATAAGTATATTAGAGGGTCAGCCCAGGTTGGACAGTTTGGAGAAAAAGCCAGAGAGGCGAGATTGCATTGGTTTGGACATGAGCTGAGGAGGGATGCTGGGTATATTGGGAAAAGGATGCTAAGGATGGAGCTGCCAGGTAAGAGGAAAAGATGAAGGCCTAAGATAAGGTTTATGGATGTGGTGAGAGAGGACATGCAAGTGGTTGGTGTGACAGAGCAAGATGCAGAGGACAGGAAGAAATGGAAACAGGTGATCCGCTGTGGTGACCCCTAACCGGGAAAAGCTGAAAGATGAAGAAGAAGAATGATGGTATTTAAGCATGTGCTTTTTAAGTGTTGACTGATTAATTGTTGTTTCTTTATTAGTGTGGCTAAATGTTTGAATTTTAATGTCTGATGAAGCAGTTCATGGGACTGCAAAAGCACTTACGTCTATTAATACATTTTGTTTGAACCTGAACACAGCCATTGGGTTACTTGATTTATGTGTTTAGAGTTTATTTTTGTTTTAAGCAGAGTGTTTGACTGGGGTATCCTGACTGTTATTTGTGGAATATTTATTTTCATTTGGTGTCAAGTCTCTGGGACCATGTCTGAAGGAGGTGTGCCTGAAGTGGAGCTGGATTATATACCAAAATTGGTCTTAATGAAAGGCAAGGTAAAATGTCTATTGGAAGGCTGAGTAACTGCTTGAAATATATTGTAAATCCTGTCTTGGAGGTGGCAGCTTTAAACCCTGATAAAATGGATGATTCGTTTGAGTCATATCAGTTGAGTGACTTTATTGCAGCTAGAGGAAGTTTGCACAAGTTGAAATGGCTGCAGCTACAGCAGTATCATCTAGAGGCATGTCTCTCATTGCAGATAGTACCATGAGGGCTGCGCATGTTTAAAATGCCCACTTTTAAGGACACATACCCTGACTTGCTCACCAAATGGCAGAAATTGAATTTGGAACTCAGCTTCAATTATATGAAGCTGATAGACTTTTTTAGACCCCAGGAGGAAAGACTACATAATAGTATATCATCATTCCAAGACAAACTGTATGTTTAAATTCCTTCATCAATAGTGGATCATAAAATTGGTCATATACTTGATTCTCTTGACAATTTTTGAATGAAAGCTTGCTCAAAATAAATTTAAGAAGACAGAAAGAGATCAAAATGACTTTGTGAAGGGGCAGGTGTTTGTCTGGCCAAGAAATGAGGAAAGATCCAATCATAGGGTATGGAAAGGAACAATGCCTCCTGAGAGTGACACATCAGAGCAAGAGGAAACTCCCCCAGCTGAAGGAGCCATGTCAACGGCTTCTGAATTATCTCAACCGGAACGATTACATCAAACTGACGCCAGAAGGAAAACCAGGAATAAATGCATTTTAACAGCTTCTAAACCTTCTAAACATGAGAAGGGAGCAGTTTTTTTTTTGGAACTTTTCTTTGCCAGTATACAAGACTACAGGGAATCACCAGGAATGCTTCAGAAACATAACAGATGGTGAAAAGGAAACCAGAGTCAGACTAGAGCAACACACATACATTGAAGAAAATGTGGACACCAAAGGTAAGTCCCTAGCCTGGAATATTTCCAGTAGACAATTAACTATGTTTGAGACTTCATTTATCATTTATCGCTGCTAACAGGGCTGATTTTGCAGACTTCATTGCTGATTTAAAATGTTTCACTAGAATTATGTTAAAACTTTTGTATGGAAATGAGTTTAATGATGATGCCAGTCTAAGAAAAAACAGTACTTTAATACCTGTGAATCACCCTGTAATATAAGTGTTTTAAAAGCTTTGCACAGACGAATTACACAACCAGTTTGCCTCTGCTGGAACTAGTAATGCATTTTTTTAGAAATTTGTCTAAAGATGAGTGGCTAGCATTAAAGGACTTGCAGAATGATTGTACAACTGTAATACACCTTGCTGATAAAGGGGGCCCTGTCATAGTAATGGCTGTGTAACACTATAGTTTAAGTATGAAGCAGATGTTAGACAATACTGAGGTATATATGAAAATCAATCTAAGTATGATTGAAAGGATGGTCAACAGAGTGCATAGAATGCTATATGAAAATTTTTTTATTACAGAATTTGGAGTTTGATCTTTATACATATTTTCTGATTAAGGACCCGGTTATTCCTATGATACATGGGTTACCCAAAATACATAAAGATGGAGTGCCCCCCCATGAGACCTATTGTCTCAGGGAGGAATTGGTGCACAGAATCAATTCCCATTTATTTGGAGAAGTTTAGAAAATTATAAACCAAAAAGTACGCCGCAGGATAAAAGCTTTGTCGCAAAAAAGTATAACACACAATAATCCACAGCAAAGAATAGCAACGAAGAAGCTCATTAGCGAAAGCGCTTACCAAGTTTGATGTTGTTTTAATAAATTTATGAATAAGGAGAAGAAGGAACTACCTGGTTGCTTCATTGCTATTCTTTGCTGAAGTTTAGAAAATTGTTGGATGTGAATCTTATTGTTTGCAGGGATACAAAACAGTTACTGAATAATTTGTGTAGCTTTTTTGGAAACGGTATGAATTTTTTGTTAGTTACATTAGATGTACAATAGTTATTTACAAAAATGCCAAATATGAATAGTGTGAACATGTTACATAAATATTTAGAGGAACATAGTGATTTACTGTTGATTTTTTTGTGTTTGCTCATGGAAACAGTATTAGAGAACAATGTCTTTCTGTTTGAACATGAAATATATGCACAACAAGGATGGCGTAGCTATGGGCACATCATGTGCCAATAGCTACACCATCCTGGTAATGGGAACATGGGAAGATGAACATATTGTTACAGGTCCTTTTTATGAACAAATTTTATTATATCGCAGGTTTGTGGATGATTTATTTTTATGATGGAGAGGTATCTAGGATGGGTTAAAAAAGTATTTTATGATTATATTAAAAATAGAACCCCTTTTTCTTAGATTTACTATGGACTTTTCATATCAAAAATTGATTTAGATGTAAGCATCACAAGAGATATGGTGAAGGGTATAAATACCAGAATTCATAGAAAGTCTTATTATACAAATAATGTATTGCATAGAACAAGTATGCATCCTATGCATATATTTAATAATATAGTTAAAGGGCAGGGGATAAGAGTCTCTAGGCTATGTGATGATGATGATGATGATGTCAATTTTGAGGAAGAAGTGGGTGAACTGACAAGAAAATTTACGGATAGAAGTTATCGCCTACATAAAGTGGATGTTGCATTAACACAAGTGAAAGATTTACGAAGAACGCAAACCAGACCTTATTTTTCGGAACAGGAAGTGACGGGTGTTAGATAACATACTAGGAATAATTTAATGAGAATGCCAGTATGTTATTTAAGTAATGTTAGACAGGTTTTACTTACATATAAGAGATTCTGGCCAATTTCAATAACCGATGAAAAAATTAAAGATGTAGTGGTTTGCAACCAAATTTTAGTTTTAAAAATATGAAATCGAAGAAAATGTTGTTACTCCAAAGCAAAGGATGCAAATGTTGAGGTCATAAAGATTACTAGACCCTGTAATAAATGCAATTTTGTGAAAGGATAGATGACACTGGTCAATCCCTACACCCAGATATGAACAGGAACTTTGTTTTTAAAGTAGATGCTGATTGCAATACTATGCATTTAATTTATTTTCCGCATTGTGTAGAATGTCAGTCCTTTTATATAGGGAAATCTAATAGAAGATTTACAGACTGGATAAGGGAGCATCATTATAATATAGTTAAGCAAAGTCCTATGAATGTGTTAGTGAAACGTTATGAATTATGGTGATAAGCATTGTTTTAAATTTTTAGTTACTGATAAGGTAGAGGTAAGTGAAAGGCTAGGGGACATTATCAATAAGACAGAAGAAAGAGAGACTAGATGGATAATTAGAATGAGAGGTAATAAAGGGAAGGGGTTGAGTGATAAAGTTCCCCTAAAGCCTATACTAAAATCTAGACCTCTACGAAGGTGAATTCTTATTCAGACTGGTTTAATGTTTGTAGTGTATTTGTGGTACTTTACTACAATTTTTATTATTTATTGTTTTTTAAGAGTGTTTAATGATGGTATTTAAGCATATGTTTTTTACGTGTTGATTGATTAATTGTCATTTCTATACAAGTGTGGCTAAAGGTTTGAATT
The DNA here is from genome assembly GCF_019279795.1 of Protopterus annectens. NCBI lineage: Eukaryota > Metazoa > Chordata > Ceratodontiformes > Protopteridae > Protopterus > Protopterus annectens. Next base: position 934,985,079 of record NC_056726.1, read on the forward strand.
GTAACGTCTAATGAAGCAGTTCATGGGACTGCAAAAGCACTTACGTCTATTAATAAATTTTGTTTGAACCTGAACACAACCATTGGGTTACTCTGCTTGATTTATGTGTCTATAGTAAGATGTCAAGTATGTGATACACTGGTCTACACATTTGGTGATATAGCTGTTTTTGGCCACATCTGACAGTGTGAATTGAATACCTCAGTGTGGATTTGTGACGACCCGCGGAGGTGGTGGTGCTGCGGTAGCGTTGTCGCCTCACAGAAAGACGCTGTCTGGTTCGATTCTCAGCTAGAACGTCTTCTGCATGGAGACATGCGTGAATGGGCATACCTTTGTTGAAGGTTGTGCATCAGAGCTGGTAACTCGGCACATAAAAATCAACTACCAATCATTAGTGGACCAGAGTTCCGCTGCAGCGACCCCTAAGCCAAAAAAGCCAAAAGCCAAAAGACACAAAGTGTGGATTTGTGACACATGGCTTCGCTTGGTCAAGTTCCACAGGATGATAGTGTTGTCATCAATCATGCCCTCGATGACTGCTTTGAGCACATCTATCAGATGTAATACACATGATGTAGCATTAACAATTCACACAGATCTGTTGCATACAACCGGGATATTACTAGTGTCCATTTAGAAAAGGCCCATGATGACATGTTGGTCTACTTCACATTGAGGAGAGTCAGGATGTGTCTATACATACATGCATCAGGTGCTGTCCCCCCAACTCAGATGCATGCATGAGAATAGTAGTATATGAACCCACAAACTCTGACTACAGTCTAATATTGAACTCTTACAATTGGTTTGTGTACAGACTAATGCATGCATACTTGTTTTTACAGCTGGGATATGCAAGCTCAATTTGATACAACTCTGTAAAAGACCAATAAAGCTATCTTTAAATTTTAATGCTACAGTAACACTTATTTTCTGCTGCATACAATACATACTACTTGCCTTCCCAATACATACTACTTGCCTCCCTCAGTCTTTCCAATCAAACAACATGAGGTTGCCGAATGAACTCATGCTGAGTGGCACCTGGGGAAAGAAAAGATAAGAACAGAAAAGCATTATGCATACCAGTCTTGCCTATATTTAGCTTTCTAAGTCTTACAAGTAATCTCTTAATGCCATGCTAACACAGCTGTGGGATGTCTGCAGTCTCAAAATCCTCCAACCAACAGTTCAGAGTATCCCTTTTTCCCTTTGTAGGTCATTCAAATGATGCCTACATTATTCAACAGTGTGTGAGATACCTGTAGCACTGGATAGAGCCTGGGCAAAACTATTCCATGCCTCAGACTTGCACTGAGAGCCAGAATAGTCCCTCTGCTGAAGCATTTGGATATGGTGCTTTAGCAGGAGTCCAATAAATATCCTGGACTCCTGGATACCACACCTTTGTGCCCTAAACCTGGCACCTTCCCTTTAAAGCCAGCCATGTCTATCAGCTGAACAACAGCAATGGAGACTGATGGTTTCCTGCCAATTCCAGTTATTGCGCTTACTGGTTTTGCATAAACCTGTGCAAGAATGCCAACTGTGTTTGTAAGATGTTAAGTGGAGAGCAGCAGTGTCAAGCAGGGAGAAACTAAATAATTGCAACTGGAAGGTTACTCTAACACTTGGCCTTAGTTTGATAGTTTGAGGGGTATCTACTAATCTAGTCAGGAAATATATATATTGAAAATTGAAAGGTAATGGTTAGGTGAGTTAGGTTTGCAGACATGCGCTGGGGGCATAAATGTAATGACCTGATACATTTGTTTTTACCTTTATACACTGAGAAAATTGATTTTTACACTGTGGGATTCAAACCTAGGGATAAAGGACAAAACATTTTCTTCCACATCATTGACTTTTCATCTTTGCCACACAAGACGTGCTGCTCAGACATAACCAGGAATCGTACATAAATACAGGTGCAGTATGAGCTGTTGCACATGCAAGTGTCTGACCTGACAAGGTTATTGGACATAGATCCAGTGGTGTGTGTGTCTTAGCTAAGTATGAAGGCCATGCAAGTCCAGATAGCAACATTATATTTACAGAACTATAATACACAGTATGCCCTCAGTCATACATCTGAAAACACAATAATGGTGTCTCATCCATCATACATACAATTCATATCAGCTTCACTATTTAAAGTGTTATAAGTGAGAGTGAATATAATGGGAAGTGGAACAGTAAAAAGTGTATGGAATATCCTATATTTGAACCCAGGACTACACTTACACTTGTTACCAAAAGAATGTTGAACAACACTTGTCTATTTTCCAGTTCATTGCTATAAACTGCACTGTCACAACAGCAACAAAATAGTCTGCACTCCATTTACTGAAACCCAGGAACATCTACTCCAGCCGTAAACTTACACCTGCTGCCACAGGGCTAGTTACATAGTGTTCCCTAATTTACTAATCATTATTAAGGTCTCTGTGTTAACTGCCATGCAATGCCTCTTAGTGGGTTTGCATGATGTCCAACAGAATTAATAGAATGTCACAAAATATAAGCACAGCACGACTCAATTAATCAGGAACCACGAACCACTGCAGTAAAAATCTTTTATTGTAAAACCATACAACGAATAAAAACGCTCTTAGATGTTGAGCGCTTTCATCTAGTACCTCTAGATTTCTTCAGTTCTGAAGAAATCTAGAGGTACTAGATGAAAGCGCTCAACATCTAAGAGCGTTTTTATTCATTGTATGGTTTTACAATAAAAGATTTTTACTGCAGTGGTTCGTGGTTCCTGATTAATTGAGCCGTGCTGTGCTTATATTTTGTGACATACTTGGTGGACTTCAGGAACTATTGTGTGTGACAAGAATTAATAGAATGTATATGGCTTCAATTATTGGCTGTCTGGGTCCTGTCTGCTTCATGGGTGGGCCAGTTGTCCAGTTTGTGCACTGTTATGCTTCTTGGAAACAAGATAAACACAGCCAACCCTGGCATTCGTTTTCCTTCTTTTTTCATGTTTGCATTAAGAGACACATCACGCAAACACTGCCCCTCCAAAAAAAAAAAAATAAAAGGGACAGGTAGTTGAAATGAGGAAGAACAATCTATGACATACACACTAGAAAATGTTGGTTCACATGAGATATTTCTACATGTTTACCTTCATACACTCGAATCACAGTGGTTCGAGTGCTTATATGAGTGACTCGAAACCATGAAAGTGAAAAGGTTGACAATCTTTAATGTTCAAAAAACAGCAAATCAAAAAGCAGATTTGCTGTTTTTCGAACATTAACGTCGAACAAAAAAAAACGAAGGGTAAAACAGGGGGCAAGCCCCCCTGCACCCCCCATGTGGGGGGCTGCACCCCCACACCGCCCATACTTTATTATTCTAACTCCGAGATCACACTAAAGTGGAGAAAGGAACCATTTCCCCGATCCCCACTATAGTGCAATCCACCCCAGAATGTCGAATGTGCAATAAGCGAGTCTCACTGTGCATTCGCTCATTGCACATTCAAACATTTCTCCTTTCAGCATTTGCAAACTGCCTTTCGGAAAATTGCTGTTCGCCCTTGTGCAATACGCACATGTAAAGGTAAACCATTTATACATAGGTCTGGATTTGAAATTTCACTCTAATGAACCTTCAGAACACAGGAAGGGTGCCTTATCCCTCTTTGCCACACAAACAGCTTTGCAGCAAGGAACTGAAATAATTCTGTATACCTCTAACTGCGCCATCATTTACAGTAACACAAAGCCATACAACTATTATTTGTACATTTATTATTTTTGGGTGTAGTGCACTAAGAGATCACACAAACAGTTATGACTATTGCTTGCAGATATGCAACTCTGTCTTACCTCTGGTCATTCATCTCTTAACTGACCAGCAATCTGAGACATGCAGTCTGTAAGCCATTCTTTATCATTGGCCTTAAAATGTGTGAGGATATTGAATGGCAATATCAAATGCAGTTGCCAGCAAATGAAGGGGAGGTTGGATGCTAATGAACAGACCTTATGAATTGTGTGCTGCTTACTTACATTTCTAACCTTACATCTAAAACTTTGTAGGTCTAACCTGACACATCCACTGGATGTAGGGCAGCCTGCAATGCTGCTGTGTTTCCCTTCTCCCGACCAGTAATCATTCACAGTTATAATCCATTAAAAGCAAACACTGAGAGAGTACCTGCACTATGTTTAGATTTGATACACACAGCCAAGTATTTGGAATGCAGCAATTATAATGATTTAACATCTTTTTTGCATCTTCATCATGCTAACATCCCTAAATCTGCACCATAAAAAGACAACAATGTAGCTAGGGAAACTGAAGGTGAGGAAACTTATTTATGTGGAGAACACAGAAAACAGGCTATTACTTTGGGATATATCTGCACAAAGGGTTACAGAACTTGAGAAGGTACGGATGCATTTTGTCAGCTACATACTGCATATGCTGAAATGTAATTAAGAAACATATGAAGAAAAGGCCTTTATGTCTGTATCTGTATGCATTAGTTAGAAGTGTACTGATGTCATGGGCATGTTTGTCAAGGCATTTCAGAGGTATACATGATCAGCAATACCTGTATATGGAATGTTCTGTGATACATCTGTAGATGTGTTTCAGGGACAGTTCATTTGATAGCATGTTTGTCAAGGCATTTCAGAGGTATACATGATTAGCAATACCTAAATATGGAATGTTCTGTGATACATATGTAGATGTGTTTCAGGGACAGTTCATTTGATAGCACATTTAGTATTTCAAAGATGGTTTGTTAGCAAAATGTGTCATTTGCCTGTTCTTTTGGGGAGAATAAAGCTGCATTTATGTTACGCACAAACAAGGATATGTTGCTATTGTTACTCTTTTTCACATCCAGCTGTTGTTCATATTTAAGTCTCTAGACTGTTTTATGTTCTACATTGGGTAATACTAAGATGCTACCTTTTCTGTTTTATCTGGGGACAGTTATTTTGTAGTTACGTGATACTTGTGTGTTATCCTTCAGTTGTCAAACACCTAGGACTATGCAACCTAGGTGTCTCAATCCTCAAAGACCACCCTTCACTGATGCTGAGAATGAGGTTATTGTTGATGCTTTTAGGCAACATGATGCCTTACTGCTTGAAAGGGGATGGGAAGATATGTCATGCAGAATGCAGATTTGGAAGCAGATTGTCAACAATGTTAATGCCATGGGTGGATACAGCAGGACACATGACCAGGTATACAATAGGGCCACTGACATGATCACATCTGCACTTAGGAGAGCAGCTGCAGTGGGCAGTAATCGGATGAGTACTTGGGGGGCTACTACAGAGCTACCACTAACACCAAAGAAAGAGTTTCTGCCCTCTGTCGGGGATCCAGACAGTTCCCAGGAAAGTGTAGAACAATATGTCCTCAACATTGGAGCTACTGTTTCAGGGACAGCAAACATGTCCCAGGAAGAGCTTCCAGGTAAGCTTTTGTATCTCAATTGTTTAACTGTTTAATACTATTGTATAGTAAAACAATTTAAATCAGTATGTAACTTTTGTTTCACACTAATTTTTTTAGGGAGGTTGAAGATTGTTACATTTAACACATTCAGATTTATTAGTTTTGGTCAGAGTTGTCATCCAAGTTCCTGTTGAAGGTATAGTTAATGGACATATAATAAAGGGGTAGAAATATTACTCCTTGTTCTACTGTTAATTGTGATGTTGTTGTCCTTACCTTTTGCTTATCTTCTTACAGGATCATCTGGCATGCAGAGGATACCCTCATCTGTAGATGGTAAGCCAAACTTTTTTTTGTCAGTACTGATGAGCAATTCAAACAAATATTTTAGTGTGTAGTGTTGATGTCAGGACTGTTGTGCACATTGCTGTATTGTCTAATAGTGGCAGCACTGTTATTTCTTTAGCATATATTTGAGTACAGTAGTTTAGGTATTAATTTTTCCTGTGTTTGTTGCTTATTATCACAGGTGATCCTGACACTGAAGTGTGGGATTTCTACCACCTGATGCCAGATTATCAGCAGATTCTAATGATGATGGTGGGCAAACAGGGGCACAGTCAGGGGGTGCAGAGGTTGAATTTGACACTGAGATTGACATACAGCCATCCCCTGAAATTACATCCGAGAGCCAGTAGCCCTATGCCTATCCATTCCAGTGAGCCCTCAGATATTGGACAGGTGGAGGGTGAGAAATGATCAGGGAAGTGTGATTACTGTGGCTTCAGTGCCTGTTCACTTTGGCCATAGCCAAAGTGTGGGTGAGGGGCCATGTAGGAGGCTTCTTAGGAGTGCTCGGCAGAGTCTTGCTGTCCATCCTCCACCTGATCCAGGTGTCTCTTCCCATATGTTTAGTGCTGTCATGGAGGCACACGCACATTATGATAGGTGCTCCAGAGAAATGCTTTGGGTGGTAGATGTGGCACAGGCTGACATGCTTGACTGCATCCACTGTGTTGCTGATTCAATAGTTTAGATGAATGACATGTTAGAATGAGGGGGTATCTATGATGTAACAAGCAGTGTTTATGATGGAATATCTGCTGGGAGGAGGATAGCATCCTCATGGGCGTAGATCAGCCACATCATCTGCTGTTAGCCAATGTTGGCATGTCCAATCATGCTCCCATAGTGGTAGTACTTCCACTCCTCCCTCAGTGGGTGAGCTGTCCACACCCAGATGTGGCAGTCTATGGGGTCATGGTCCTGGGCATCCTCATGAGGGGAGCTCATCCAGCAGAAGTCAGTTATATTCAGGTAGCAGCAGTTTATCTAACAGTCAGCATAGACATGCCAGTGCAACTCCTGGCAAAGCCAGTTCTCGTGGTCAGAGATGACAACGATGAACTATCACTTCTACATGCATGGCTCACACCTGTCCAACATACCAAGATATAGAGCTGAGAAAGAGCTTGGCTGTATTCATGCAGACACTCATACACCAATTTCACCTGGAGGACCTCCAGGGGCGGCCCGTGCTATTGGACTGCCGGACTGCAGCCCCCTCAACTGTAAAATAAAGAAAAAGTAAACAAATAAAAAGAAAATGAAAAGATAAAAATTTTTTTAAAATTGTGCATGCGCACTAGTCCGGACTGCTGCTGAGACAGTCTGGAGCATGCGCAGAGTGTCTCAGCAGCAGTCCTGACTGGGAAACATGAAGAACGGAGCTCCCAGAAGTCTATGCAGTTTTAAACCGCATAGAATGTCCTGGAACTCATGTCGGGGTGCAACGTCAGCAGTCTGGAGTTTGCTGCAGTCTCATTGGGGGAAGATCTCGCGACAGGCAGGGGTCTCATTGGGGGAAGATCTCACCTCAGGCGCAGTCTGGATTTGTGCAGGTTTTCGTAGCTTAGGGATTTGGATTTATGGTGGTTTGCGGACAGGGATTTGGAGTGGTTTGCTACAAGATCTACTACAGGTAAGGGTAAGTGTGTGGACAGGGATTTGGATGTATGGTTTGCTACAGGGATTTGGATGTGGATGTGTGTGTGTGTGTGTGTGTGTGTGTGTGTGTGTGTAAATGCCCCAGGTGCAATATACTGGTGGTTAGACTCATGGTGGTGTGGTAGGGAATACTTCAGGCTTGAACCCTGTACCTTGTATGCAGGTGTTAAAGACCTGAATTCCCTACCCACCACCATTTGTAAAAAAATTGCAGATTTTTGTCTCATATTTGATCTGATCTGTTCCTCATAATATCTGTGGTTTGTAAATGTTGCAATGCTTGATATTTGATGGTGCAGTAGTAGCATTGTTGCTTCACAGCTGCAGGTTCTCAGGTTTGATTCTTGGCTGGAGGGCCTTCTTTGTGGGGTCTGTATCTTCTCCCTGTGTTTGTGTGGGTTTGCTTTTGTGTCCTCCCATGTTACAAAGACATGTCTGCATTATTTCTTCCTGGGCCTCTGCTGAAAATTGTTTTTTTGTTCCAAGTCAGACTGTCCTGATTAACAAATGTTAAATAAAATTGACAGGCATTTGAATTTCAGACTTTAGGTTTCTGAATGTTTAATTCCTTACATATTTGATGGTGCAGTCATGCAGTGGCAGTATTGTTGCCTCACAGCTATAGGTTTTCTGGTTTGATTCTTGGCTGGGGTGCCTTCTGTGTGGAGTCTGCATCATATCCCTATGTTTGTGTGGATTTGCTCTGGTGTCCTGCCATTTTACAAAGACATATGTCTACAGTATTTCTCCCTGGGCCTCTGCTGAAAATTGTTTTTTTTCCATCAGTAGTAAAATTGACAGGCATTTGAATTTTATTTCAGACTTCATATTCTTCAGAAAATACATAATAAAACAACTTTTTTATTCTAGCAATAAATATATAGTAACACAACCTTTTATTATAGCAATTTTCTAAGTTTATAAGATGACTATTTGAAATTTGTCCTTATTTTTCGGACTGTATTACCCTGTTATTGGCTTTGTCCAGGTTTTTTGTGCTAAGGTGGACAGCTATGGCAAGAACTGAATTCACTGAATATGTCTGAGGGCTGTATTCCCTCATTACTGGGTTTGTCCAGGTGTTTTGTGCTAAGAGGTTGACAGCTATGGTGAGAACTGAATTCATTAAATGATAGCCATTTAAGTTTCAGTCTTCCTCTCTTTCACAAAGCAGCTGATTTGGCGTAGTGGTATGTTGCTCTGACTGTTTTGCACAGGGACCTTGGCAGTAAAATGTATGGTGGTAACACAGCATTTTTCTTTCACAAAGCAGGTGATTTGGCATAGTGGTATGTTGTTCTGACTCTTTTGCACAGGGACCTTGGCAGTAAAATGTATGGTGGTAACACAGCATTTTATTCTAGCAGCTATTTTATTCTAGCAGCTTTCCAAGATTATACAAGCAATGTTTCATGTGTCCCTGGTTTTTGCCCTTTTGACCCACCCCCAATAAATTTGGCTTTTTCCAGATTTCTTGTGCTGTGAAGTTGAGATACAGTTGAGTATTGAGTAGATTTTGCAAGGAGCTGAGAGCTGCAGGGGAATAGAAGTTTAGTGCTAATTATGCCAAGTCAGCTCGCATTGCTAATAGCACAACAGGTTGTGTACTTGCTTTTGATGCAGAAGGTTGTTGGTTCTACTCCCATAAGGGGTGAATGCTGCCGTACTGAAAGTTAAGATACTAACTATGAGCCTGTTATCAGTTTGCCATCCATTTCCTATTGCAATATTACTAGCTTATTTTTAATGTAATTTAGGCAATTTATTCCTCAGGGGCATCAGACACTTTTAAACCATGAAATATAAAGGTGATTGCTAGCAGCAACCTCTTCATTACAGATTTATTTAACGTGGAATTATTTAGATGACTTTTATACTACTTCAGAGATTGTGCATATTTACTGATAATGGTGGACTGTAGAATTGTGCATATTTACTGATAATAGTGGACTGTAGACGTTTGAGTAGACTTTTATGATGGAAATGTTCTGAATTGGGCACTTTTGCCATTGGTGCATGCATTTTGTTTCATTGTTTACTGGAAAAATGTTCAAAGCAATAGGAAGGTGTATCAAAGAGCACATGTATGTTTCATATGCAAGGGGCCTATGATTTGAAAACAGCCCAGAATTAATCTTCATCTGCCACGGGTAAAATGTATTTTCTTTGAATGTGGGTTTCAATGTTGTTTCAATGAATCTGAGTTTCAGTGGCAGAGAAGATTTAATGCCAAGTTTGTTTAGCAGATGTCTTAGTGTTTGTGCTGTAAAATGCAAAATAAAACTTTCAAATGAAGTTCAAATCATCATAGAAGTAAATCAGTATGCACATTAGTGTTTATGGTAAATGGAGTGAAATAGCCAAGTAATGGATCATTGAAATGGCTGCAGGGGGAGAGGCTCCATTCGACCATGGTTTTGTGAGGGGGAAGGGTGGCAAACTTAGGCAGTCCCAGCTGAACCATACCTCCCAACTGTCCAGATTTTCAAAGAATGAATATATTTTTTGCTTCTTATTTTTGGTTTGTTCCTCATAAAATTTGTGGTTTTCTGGCAAATCATTTAGGAATTAAGTCACTAAATAATGACACACTGAGTTTCAGACTTCATAACCTTCAGAAAAATGCATGCTAAAGTAAGACCTGTTCAATCAACTGTCTCAGTTTATACAAGAACAATTTTTAGTTATGTTTATATGTTCCCCCAATATATTTGGCCTTGTCCAGATTTATTGTATTAACAGGTTGAGAGGTACATGCAAATAAATTGCTTTATAGAATTAGGCATATCCAAACCTCTCAACTGTCCCTGATTTTGGCTCAAAATGTTGCTCTTCCCCTAATGATCCATTCGCAAAATAGCAATTTTGGAAGAAAACATGGAGGGTTTATAATTAAGAAATAACTGTAATAATCAGTTAGATTACTTTTATTTCAGAAATGCATGTAGATTCTTTTATTTTGTCAGCTGCTCAAGTTAGCAGTACTAATATTAAAGTGTCCCTTCTTTGACAGGTTCCCAGCTGTATTGTGTTGCTATTTTATATTTTTACATCACATTTTTGGTCCATTTTCATAAAATTGTGTTTTTTGGCAAATTAGTGACAAATCATTAAAGACTGAAGTTAGAAAATAATGACAGACATTTGAGTTTCAGATTTCATACCATTCAGAAAATTCATACTAATGCAAGACCTCTATTATCTTTCTAAGTTTATAAGAGCAATATTTTAAAAATTGTCCTTATTTTTGGGCCTTTGTCCCATTTCTTTGTATGGCTTTGTCCAGATTTCTTGCTCTGAGGTTGAGATGTATGACAAATGTGTTAGGGCCATCACAAGTCAGCCAGAGACATTTCAAACTGTGACATACTTGTTGCACCCCACTCCCCCATGTAGTGACTCTAGATGTGTCCAAGCAAGGCAAGGAGTAGTTATGCAGTGTAAATGTGCAGAGTATCCCCCCCATCCAAGGTAGACACAAATACTAGAGTGGATTTTCATCTGTCCTTGATTTTTACAGAATGGTCTGGTTTCTGTCATATTTTTTGTACTGTTGATTTATGCTTATTACTCAAAGTGCCTGTTGCTCTGTGTTTAAGTAGCAATACTTTAATGACCATCAGGTAAACTTGGCTGAGATTGCAAGATGCAAGTAAGCTTTCATAAGCATACTGTTAAAGAATTGCCAACATTGAAAGCCTTTCTGTTGCCAAGTAGAGAATACTTAACTAGATAATGTATAAGCCTTGGGTATTGAAATGCATATGCCAGTATTTGTAATAAAGGACAGGATTACATTATTTTAAGAGTCTCATTACACTTGGAGACTTCCAGTCATCTCTGCAGGCTTTACCCGTAAACAGAATGCCAATCGTGTGGTCCATAACCTGTACAGTAATCCTTTTAAGCAATGTATCTTGAGCTTATTTCTTGTTTGCCTTTCATTTTTTTACTTTGATCATGTTTTCCCCATGAAACAAGTAGATGTCAGGCAGCAGGTCTTTTTTTGGATAAGGAACATTTTTACAAGTGGGGGCATCAGAGATTTCTACTTTCAGCATGTTACTTTGTACTTTAATAAAGCTGAATATAAATTATAATTAGAACTGCAGTGCAAGAAGTGGTTTGAGTTGAGTGCTGCTTGTTTTTCTTATACTTGATTTTGACTGGCATTCCATTAATGTATTTAAAAAAAAGTAATTTATTTTTTCATGCCTCACAATCTTTTCTGTTTCCATCTAGATATTAAGCTGTCATGCAGTCAATGCATTGAAATATTTTTATTCTTCTACACTTCATTTTGTCTTGATTGGACTCTCATAATGATGGTTTGGCACCCAGGGCAGTATATTTAGTTTTTGTGATTTTTAGCAAAGCTCATCCCCTTTCTAGTTGGCCACACCCCTTCCCATTGACCCCACCCATTCAGCTGTCTCCTGCAGCCCCCCTTTCATTTGAAGTCACCAGCCGCCACTGAGGACCTCTACAGACACACAAACAGTTACATGGTTCAGCTATGCAGCTTAAAACACATTTTGTCTCACTGGCCAATTGTTGGTTTATCCAAATGTCTGCCTGCTTTTCTTTCTTACTCACACACTCACTGACCTTTTGTGTCAGCCTAGGGTTCCTGTCCCCAATACAATAACCCGTGCAAGTGATAACTGTGCCATATCCCTGTTTTGTATGTTTTGGATTCAAGGATATATAAGCTTTGTGTCTGATGCTCAGGGTGCATAAGTGACTTACTGCTTAGTATGTTTACATTTGTGATGTTGAACTGGTTAATTGCACCTTTTATTGTGAATAATCTTGTGAGGGTTATGAAGTGTAAAACTGAAATGTGTATCATTGCTTTCAAACTTCTCTCTTTAATGATTTTCTAGTACAACCGTATGGTGCTAAACTATGGGTATGTAGTGACCATCAGTACTTTTGACAGGTATGACTGTGAGAATCTTTGATGTCTGAGTCCTAATACTTAATAATACACATACAAGTCAAATAGGTCTATGCTGTCACATTTTAAGATATTTTCTGTACAAATCTCCCACCTTTTATTTGCTTACACTACCAAGTAATGAAATGCAAGGATATGCCAGTCATTCACATTATTATGCAATAAATTCCAGGTTCAATACTTACCTTGTTAATGCAGCAGGTTCAACAGTTTTAGTTCAGTGCTGACTGTTTGATGCAAGCAGTAAACAACCAATACATGGGGAGGTAAAGCTTATGAGAGTTGCCTGGCATCAATGTTACTATATGTATGTGTATAGGAGAAAGGTTTTAGGCCCTTAGGTGGTGAGTGAGTGAGCTATGCATTTTCCCTTAGCCAATGCGAGGGCATATTGAGCACACCTACATTCATCTGCCTACTCAGACAGCAGCTGCTGCTTTCCCCTCTGACTCCTCATCTGTTTGTGGCTGTGGTGACCTTGGCATTGGTGGTGGGATGTGTGATCCTTCCCCTTGTTGATCCTGCGGAAGCTGTTTCTCAGGATTATGCTGCGGTGGTGGTATGTGTGATCCTTCTCCTTGTTGATCCTGCTGAAGCTGTTTCTCAGAATTATGTTGTGTAGCATGGCATATACTGTGAAGATTTTAGTACATGTCCCTGGATTGTACTGCAGGGCTTCCCCAGATGTATCTAGGCACCGGAACCACGATTTCAACAGCCCAAGCACACACTCTATGATATTTCTGGTGTGAGCATGTGCCTCATTATGGCATTCTTCAGCCAGTGTGTGTGCATTTCTGATGGCTGTCATCGGCCGTGGTTCCAGTGCATAACCTGCCTCCCCTAATAAATGACCCTGTGAGACATCTCCCTTAGTGAGCATCTGATACAGTTAGGAGGTGTGCCAGATATGTGACTCATGGTAACTGCCAGGGTTGCCAGCACACAAGTTCAAGATGATTCCATTGGCATTACACATGACTTGGCAGTTAATGGAGTGAAAGCCATTCCTATTTATGTAGCGCTTTCCCTGTTCCCTGGGTGGTGCCTTCATTTCTATGTCTGTGTAATCTATGGCATGCAGTACTTCAGGTAGTGTGCTATAGGACAGAACTAATGCATATATCTGGCCCTATCCTCAGGAGTATGGGGAAAATATATGCTGTCACTGGCATGTTGGAGCATAACATTCAGGAATTCTGGAACTGATGGTGGATCCTGGATGCTGATGCCTACACCTCCAGAATTATGCTACACATACCTTTGTCTCCACTGGGATAGATTCCCCTCAGTTTGCCCTGGCTCTGTGTTGAGGATGACAGAGGTTGCAGAGTTCCTGTAGTGTGTCTCTATCCACCCTGTAGAACTCTACAATTTCCACATCATGCAGGATGTGATGAATTAAGCAGGGTTTAAAAACACTTTTCCTTCTTGGTATTCTATTAGCAGCAGCAGCATAGACTTCAGTCTGTTGCACATACACATGAATTAAAACAAAAGCAGCCCCTAACATTGTTTCTATGTAGACTCCTTTCTGTGGCTGTATTCCAATAGGTTTTGGAATTTGCAGGGAAAAACACCACTGAGTCTACACGTTTGCTTTATAGCTTGTTGAATAGCTCCTCCATCTTGGATTGGTTGATAATTATACAATTCAGCTGCTTATGCTGTAATTCGCATGCCATGGTGTTTGCCTTATTTGTGTGGCTCTACACACTGTGTAGAACCACTTACTGAATCTAAAAGAGTGTGCAACTGTGTGCGAGCCGCACTGCACACGCGGTGTTAATGGATCATGTAGACTTTATTTAATCTAGCCAAATATATTCTTCTATAGGCAGGTATAATTACTGGACAAATGTAGAAGTGTTCTGGCATTAAAACATGTCAATAATTGGCATAAAAAAATTCCTAACAAGAACATGTAACAAGATAAACAACACTGCATGTTGAATACTTTACTTTGAAAAATGACAGACAGTGTTGATACATATGCAGCCCACTCTTTTGCTATATTGGAAGCATCCAATTGTGTTACACATTCATTGTATCCAAGTATCTGGAGTTACTTGTGCATTCTAATAATATTAAACCATGATTTCTCTTGCCTCTGTGACAAATTCATCAACATACTTCAGATTCTGTTCCTTTCACACTGGATCTTCTTTTAGAGCACTGCAGTACTTTTCTATTGTGTGGCATAGCCAGTTATTAAAAATAGTAAATGCAGCAACTGGTTTTAAACTGTCTTCAGATTTTTTTTTACTTATAAATGCTTTTCATATTCATGCATTGATTAATCATTTTCACAATCTCCATAACTTTTTCTCATTTTATGTTTCACTATTGATGCTACATCTAAACTATCCTACAAAATAGTAGTTACCAAATGTTATAGGAGAAACACAATAAGTTTCCATTATTTGCAACTATTTATTATCCCAGTGACTGAATGTTCTACAATTGAACATATTTTAAGGTGAGACAGGTTTTATTTTTTGACTTATTTAAACTAAGGATGACATTTTCAACAATGGCCCCTTTCCTTTACAGAGTAAGTTCCTGATGTTTGCCCTTGACTAAAGTCACAACTGGATTGAAAGCTAACCCTCTTGCCCAGCATATTTTAAATATGATTGCTGTTTGTGTTAGCAGCACAGTTTCTCAAACACTATAAATTTCTAATCACCTGCTGGGATGAAACTGTTTAGAAGACTGTATTGTATCAGACATTAACAATCGTTGGGAACATTTTTTCAAAGATCTGCTTCATTAAGTCAAACTCAAACTATTCAAGTTTCACGAACTTGCTGTTGATTGCTGGAGTGGAGGCATACTTGTGATTGATACGGAGTTTCAAAAAGTGATTTTTGCACACTGGCAAGCACCCTGTACCCCTGACATGAATGTTTTCCCCCACATCCCAAAACTGCAGATATACTCCATCTTTAGCTGCAGAGACTTAGGACTCCCAGAAATTATATTAACAGACACAGCCAGTACATTTGTGTGTTTCTCTCAAATACACAGGCAAATATTCACCTGTCAGCAGCTGAACCTCAAGCAAGTTAAAGACAAAAGCAAAATGACCATGGAGAAATGTATTCATATTAGTAGCAAACCTATAAAGCTAGTGCACAGGGCTTTAACCTGTACCACAGATAGACTTTGTGTGCAATTATGGTTAGGGCAACTAGTTAGTGCATCAAGCAGCACTACAGGCTGTCTGTGTCCAAACAGAACTTGCTGGCGGGACAGATTTGTGTCCCAGAGAATCCCCCATTTATGGAACAGACTCCCTCTCCACATCAGAGTACCTACTTACCCCTTTTTAAGTGCAACCTGGATAACTGGATGGGAAACAGAAAATATATCCCTGGGATTCCACCTGTGTCCCTGCTGGACAGGGGCATTGGGTGCTGACTTGTCTAAACATGGGATAAACTCTTGGCTAGGCTTATAAGGGCCTCAGGGCCAATAGCCTAGTAAAATCCTATGATCCTATTAGAGATATAGGTGACAAGCCAGGGATGAATGTCCTGTTCTCCATCCAATTGTTCAAGTTACGATTTGGTTTAGGGATGAACTCTGTTTCACATACATGGGGTGCCTGTTCCAGAGATTGGGTAATCTCTGGGATACCTACCTGTCTGTCCAGCAGATTCTATTTATATCACAGGCATGGTTTAGGTCTTTTGATTGGGTAGTTCTGGTGCTGCAAGTCTTGTGGATATGCAGGAGGTCCATCAGAGTGGATTCTGACAATGCACTGTATGCTGGGCATAGATCTCTCCTCAACAGCCTTTAGGAGACAGAATGAAGGGATAGGGCCTTGAGGCAGTCTGCATAGGACATTTTACTTATTCCCTGTGTTTTTTAGTGAGGAACCTCTGTGCACATTCCAGTTGTTGGATATGCTTGGTTAGGTTAATACCAAAGAAGGCACTGTACTCAATGATAAGTCTGATGAATGTTGAATATAGTGCAACAATGACCTCCATGGACCTAGATGCCATACCTTTGTTTATAAGCTGTGCAACATGGAATGATTTCCTCATTACTGTAGACACATGATGGCAAAGGCTAGATAACTGTCTATGTGTGTCCCTAAGTCTCTGTCTACTGGGCTAACTCTAAGAGGTGTGTTGTCAATATGATAGTTACCAGGGGTGGATGACGTCACGAAAGATACTATTATGCATTTCTTGGCATTTAGTTTTAGTCCATGGCTCTAACATCATTTTTTGTCTGTGTCAGCCCTTCCTGGGGAACATTTATGTCAGTGTGGGAATCAATGACAGCTCCTAATTTGCAATCATCTGCACATTTTGTCAGACAGTGACCATTGACATTGGTCTTGACTTCAGAGAGGTAAATGCCAAAAAGGAGTGGTCCAAGGACTGATCCATGAGGGACTCCACTTGTGACTGGCCTCTTTGTAGAAGTGGACTCCCAAATTTTAACTTCCTGGGTCCTGTCGGTGAGCCAGTTGGCTATCCACTGGGTGGTGTACAGGTTCGTACCTAACCTCTTCAGTTTGTCAACAATGCTCAAGTGTGGTATTGTGTCAAATGCTTTGGCCAGGTCAAGGTAGGCAGTGTGAACCATTTTGCCCTCAAACATTGCTTTGGAGACCTTCTCAAAGAGGTCCACCAGATTGAATAGACATGACTTGCCCTTGATGAAATCAAACTGGGTTGGGTCCAGTGTCTGGAGGTTTACTATATTATTACTGATTGTTTCTATCATAATTCTTTCCATGACTTTGCATATAAGACTAGTGAGACTTATGGGTCTGTAGTTTCCAGTCTGCAGATGGCCTACCTTTGTGCAGAGTGATGATTGTTGCTGCTCTCCATTCATGAGGTATGAAACCTGTTTGGAGGCTACAGTTAAATAGCAATTCCAAATTCCCTGATAGGTCATGTTTCATGGTATTTAGAAGGCATCCTGGGTTATTGTCTGGGCCCATTGAAACAGTGTTCTTGGCCTTATAGACAGAGAGCACTAAGTGCTAACATGGGGGAGTTATATTTGATGGTATTTCTTGGGTCTATATTAGAACACAGAACTTTCAAAATTTTGAGTGTTCTAATATCTTACCCTATTAATCGAAAATTTAAAACATCAAACATATAGAACAGCCGCTGTTCCAAAACATATACACACAACACAAGCACACCAAACAAACAGCAATCCACACACATACACCTAAACTCTTACACCTAACCCTACACTAAACTATACATACACCACTAACTATCCACTTACTTTAACCCAAACCCTAACCCTAAGTTCCGTCACTATCGCACAGTCACCTCACCCGCACCCTAACCCTAAATCACCTACCCCGCCCTAACTCTTACGTCCACACAATCGCACACTCCTGAACCTGACCCGTAACTTTCCACCACAGCACTGGAAATACAGAAACAACAGAAAAGGACAGCCAAATTCTTTCCCTAGGAAAAAATTTGTCTTTTTGTTTCTTCGATATTTTCAGCGTTTGCTGAAAACGGGTTGATTTTAGAACACTCGAAATTTTGAAAGTTCGGTGTTCTAATATAGACCCTATTTCTTGAAGAAAGCTTAACGAGGACAGAGGGGTAAAGTTGGAGCTGAATTTGTCGGCCAGTAGGTTTGCTAGATCTTCTGGCTCAGTAAAAGTGGCTCCATTTACACTGAGCTCTGCACACAATTGTGTATTGACTTTGAGGTTGAGAACATTGCTGAAGAATGCCTTATGATTGTCTTGGCCTGCAAGTCCAACTTTACCTCAAATTTGGCTTTGGTAGACTGTTTTTTATCTGTTTGTTTAGTTTGATGAGAGTGCTTTTATCCTGCTGAGTGCTGCACCTCTTAATTTTTGCCATGATTTTCTTTATATTATACAGCCTATTGATTTTGGTGATTCCACAAGGATGGCTTGTTTTTTTGAGTTACTTTTGTACTTCTTGGTGGACACAGATTCCTCTATGCACCTATAAACATGCTTGTATAGAGTTTCTGTGAAACGTTCTGCATAGGCAGCAGTGTTCTCAGGGTTTATTGGGGCTTGAAATGTTGCCACTTTGTCACTTAATAGCAGGAAGCCTTAGATTAGTCCTGAATATTCTAGGGTTAGCTGGGGGTCCAGGTTTTATTTTTACTTCAAAGGAAACCATTTTGTGGTCTGACCTTACCACTGAAGACATTACACTAGAGTGTGTGCAGCACTTTCTCATATTAGTGTGGACGAGATCCAATATGGTTGCACCTCTGGTTGGTGTATTGACAATCTGGTCCAGGGAGTTTGTGTTTACAAAATCAGGGAATCTCTCTCTGTATGTTTGGTGTCATTTAGAATTCTCAGTTAATAGTAGGGTAATTAAAGTCACCCATGAATATGGTACTGGATTCGATGGTGAAGGTTTCCAATAAGTTTAAATACATGGTATATGTCTCCTGGGTCATAGAGGGGGACCTATAGCTTGCAGTGAAGTGGTATTGGATTTTGCCTATTGTGATTTGAACATGGAGTAGCTCAAGTGCATTGTCCTCTTTGACCAGCCTTGAGGTATATTTATTTTTGATGTAAATAGAGACACCTCCAACTGCAGTCCCTCTCTGTGTAGTAACTGCTCTAAATGTGTGGAAGGTATTATAACCTCACACTGTTCATGTGCTTTCAACCATGTCTCAGTGACCACACAGATTTCAGCATTCGAGGGTGAAGAGGGCTTCTAGAGAGAGTGGCGTTTTTTGTTTTGACTCCTAGCATTGAGCAGTAATACCTTTATATTTACTTAGTTTTGATTTGTTATGTTGGAAGTACTTTCAGTTTGGCATTGCCTAAAAAAGGAACTATGGGGGAGGACAATGTTTTGGCTAATATTCAAAAGCCCAGAGGGGAGAGGTGTAGACCATCCCTGGCAAAGTAGCATGGTTTGTTGACCATCTCCTTCCATGTTGACAAATATTGCACCCCCTTAAAATGAAACCAGAAACTAAGCAAATTATTAAAGTCATTCATCTTTTGCTCGTATTGTGGCATGTTGTTCAATGCTAGGCTCATACCAGCCTGGGACACATATTCCAAGTGCTCCTTGATGTCTCAATTCTTCTAGTCTAGGGAGGTACGCCTCAGGTCATTTACACCCACATGGACTAGGACTGAGTCATACTGGTACTTGTGATCACCACATTTTTAATTTCTTGCTATTATTGATAGCACTAAGAGGGGAAGGAGATGAGAAGACCTGTCTCCAAATTTAATGTTTAAACATTTAATGTTTAATCTAGGTGCATTCTCCAAGTACACTCATGGACAGACCTAAGATGTAATTAAGCTTATGCCAAGGTATAAGGGCAAATATTGTAAAGTAGTTTGTATGTGTACATCAGTTGACCATATTGTATCCTATATTTGAGGCACATCTATCTTTGATTGCTTTGTGTTTCAAATCAATACTATGATGAACATAAAAAAGCTGCAGACATTGTGCTTCATTTGTAAGCACTGTCTGCTTCATCAAACACACTTTACCTGCTGTCACTTTTGGATGGAGTACCTTATAAAGACTTGTGTAGTAATACAGCATGAGCAACTACTCACTTTGTAAATGTATTTATGTAGACTGTCCCCATGTTGTAATTTGTCTCCTTGATTATAGTGGTGCTATGCTCAGTGAGGGTAAAGCTATGGTCTACTTTTTATGCTTATATACCAGATAGTTCCAGCTGCCTGTGTACAACTGTGGAGATCAGTATACTGGAGAAGTTGTAACATCAACAGTATGTGCATGCATTTTGTTTGTAAGGTTTGAACTAAAACATTACTAGCTGCCAAAATTATGAATTTACAGTTAATCTCTCAAAAATGTCCTTGTCACATTACTAAAGTTCAACATTATCACACCACAAATGGCACACAGAAAGCCTTCCATTGTGATCACCTATTCTGTCTCATACTATCTAGAAAGCCTAACTATTCTGTCCTTGCACAATTTAATCATAAAAGTTGATATCAGACATAGAAAGAAATTTCTCCTAGCAAATGCAGAAAAAAATAATACCACTTCTGATGAAACTATACAATGACGCATCAGATACTGTGACATGGTCATATTAAATGAATAATATCAGTGCATTCTTCTCAGTATTGCTGCCAGGATACTGGGAATACAACTGGATTACCAACACCATTGTTGCTGGAAAAACCTGAGCTAAGAATAAAAACGAACACTCTTTCTTCTCCCACTTATTAACTTGAGACAGATCTGATTATTACCCTGAGATATACCATGAGCTACACTTTGCCTTTCCACACTGATGCACACTAACAGGCTGACCTCTACAGAAATCAGCTACATCATTCCCAGGCACTACCTCAGTGAAGCCAAATTCATATTGTAAGCAGGATGCACCTCCCTAACCTCAAAACAGACCAACTGTTGGACCATATCATGGTGACTCTAATTTTTTTTTTATTTTATTTGCAGTTTGTTGACTGGGACAATCCACTGGTCCAAAAAGAACCCTTTTTCAATGGAGGCCCGGGGAGAAAAGCTCCACATACAATATTACAATACTGAATAACAATACAAATATTGCAAGATGAAAAAGAAACAGATTGACAAAGAAATAATAATAACAAAGCATTATGTGGCATATGCCATAACAAAGCATGCTAGAATTATATGGAATAAATTGGCCTTCTGAAGGTCAAGGTATAGAACTACCTTAAAGGAAATATAAATAAGGAAGGTCAAAAACCTTGAAAGTGTTAGGCAGAATTTATGAAAGAAAGCCTAACAGAAAGTAGAAATAATAGATAAAAGTTAGGCAGGATGAGAACAGGAGCATCCCAGTTAGATGAGAGGTAGGAATGAAGCGAAGTCTTAAAACTAGAGTGATTCTGAGTAGTTTGGATGTGTGCTGGAAGAGAGTTCCATTTGCATGTTAGGGAAAATGACTATAAAGTTGTCCTGAACTACGTATGGGTTTATACACTTCAAGGAGATTTTGATTTTTACATCTGAGTGATTTTCCAGAAAGATGAAGGGTGAGGATGGGAGGGCCAGTTAGAGGGATTAAAGAAGAGTTTATGTACTGTGCAAAGTTGAATATAAAAGACATAGTTACGAAGTTCCAGCCAATTTTAGGAGTGTAGGGAATCACAGTGTTGAGATGAGGGTTTGGAACCAGTAGCAAACATAAAAGATTTTATTGCAGCAAGATGCAAGTTTTGCCTTTAGAGAGGATTGAAGGTTAGTAAGGAGAGGAGCTACATACATAAGAGAGGGACGGAAGTAAGTAACAGCAAGGGTATATTTAGTTGAAGGGGTGAGAAACAGATTATGCCGATACAACATTCCAAGCTTTCGATGAGTTTTCTTGATATTAGTTTGCAGATGAATGTCGAACTTTAAGTGTTTATCAATAATAACACCAAGTAGCTTAGTATGAGGAACTAATTGTAATATTACTATATATATACTATTTGCTAATACTAAGTTACTAATGTAATGTTAAGGAACAAACTGCTGGATCTTGGAGCACATCTGTGTATGTGTTGCTACAGAAACCTAGTTTAAGAATATGTAAAACATTTCCTGTGTACTGGTCTTTTGTCCTCATTGCTCATTTAGACCTGATGAAATCTGTTGTTGAGTATATATATTTGTTAGAGACCACATTAGCTTGAGACCGATACCTAGAGACCTTCATGCAGAGCTTAAAAAAAAGACTCAAATCACAGTAAATAGAATCTGCTGTCAGATCACAGTAAGCTACAGGACTCTTTCACTGTCTCCAGAAATCATTAACATTCCTAAATATTCTTGATGATCTCCATATAAATAGGAAGGTGTTAGTCTAGGTGACTTTACCACCCAGTGATAAACTAGGGGACCTGTACCACAAGTAAGATATGCAAAAAAGTTCTTAAATTATATAAACACAAATGTAAGATATGCAAAAAAGTTCTTAAATTATATAAACAAGATGTTACTGGTCTAAGTTGTTAAGAAACCCATTAAGACACAGAATATACGTTAACTGGTACAAACAAACTTAGCATCTGTGCATAGCATCCTCAAGGTGTCTCCTATCACGCTACAAATCAGACCATAAACACATACCTTCTCCATCAAAATCTCCAAACCAGCATATGTAAATATTACAGAATTCAAGAAGTTCATATCTAGAAATCTTCTACAATTATATGATGAAGCCAGGAAATTTGAGTATAACATCACCCAAAATGTCAGTACCACCAAGAGTTGTGCAGACAAGTTCTGCACCGGACAAATATATTAACCTGGAAGTCCCTTCTGTATCCAAGAAAAAGCAGAATTTTAAAAGCAAAGTAGCATGGTGGTCCACAAGCATTAAAAACTATTAATGAGGATGAAACTTCTTAACCCATACAGCAGAAAAGTAACTAAATTAAGGAAAAGATCAAACAGCTAGCTAAGAAACTAAAAAAGGAGAGAGGAAAAACAAAGGTATCCCTTGAACTAAACCAGCTACAGAAGCCAAAGACAACTACAAATCCTTCTTTATTCATGTCAGAAAAATGAGAAATAACATTCAGCATTGCTCAGAGCTTATCCATAATGGTACTCTCCTGTGGATATTGCCAATACACTGGCAAAAACTTTAGTTCCAACTTCATCCCAGAAAAATCTATTCCAAGTCCACTTAGCCCAGATAATATCAAGCCACCTAGCATCATTAAAAAAGCATATACAGAAAGTACTCTCCAAAATGAAGAACACCTCAGCCATGGGGCCTGGCAACATACCCACTTATGTAATTAATAGCACTAATGAGGCTGCTACTGAAAATTTTCATTTCTTATAAGTTGTCTACCCTGGTTAACAAATGCAAATTAAAAAAATCATATACATAAACAAATAACTAAATACATATGTACACAATCACTGGCATACCCTCTCTTCAACCTCTAATCTCAGCCAAGCAACTGGCTTTGCCAAACAGGTGTGGCACACAGTTGTTGTGACTGCATTCCACAGCTGTGGTCTCACCACTGACCCTGGGAATTGTAGACCTATCAATCTACTGAGACATATATGCAAAGCCATGAAACATAACTGACTAAATTAACTGTGGTTTCAAACATCTTACCAGACTTGACCCTCAGCAGTTTGGGTTTTTCTAGAGTAGATCCTGCACAATGAATCTAGTGAACTTATTTGAGAGGGTTACTCAAGCCACATACTACTGGAAAGTTGTCCAAACAGTGTACCTTGACCTAACCAAGACATTCAAAATCATATCACATGCTATTATAATAAACAGGCTGAATGAATTCCAAACTGACCCACTTGTGAGTAAGTGGATAACTAGCTGGCTTTGAGACATCTCCCAGATAGTAAGAATGTGTGTGAAGGGGAGGGTCATGCAAAAGCATGAAAGTGACCAGTGGAGTTCCTCAGGCATCTGTGCTGGGATCTCTGCTGTTCAGTATCTACTTCTTAGATCTGTATATATCAAATGACAGTCTCTGGTTACCATAGTTCATGGAAGACTGTAAACTGTAAGTCATCATTAAGTCCCCCTCTGACATACAGATACTCCAACAGGAGCACTTGTCAGTAGTTGGTGTACAAAAAAATGTACTCAAACTCGATGCTACAAAGTGCAGCCTTGTAGCATTTAGTAAGACATCCCTAACACCAGCTTATAGTATAGCTATCACACCACTTCAAAATAAGAAGGTAGTGAGAGGCCTGAGCATTTGCGTTGCCAGCTTTGTCATGTTTGAGCCTCAGGCTGTAACAATGGTTAGGAATTCCATGTATCTTGCACATCTCAAAGCAAAAGGTAGTTTCTCTAATTCAAAGCAAGTCCTCACCTCCTTGTACTCTGCTTTGATAGGACCCGTCATTGAATACAACACCCCTTGGGATGTACCATACCAAGCATATCAGTCTATTGGAAAGACCACAAAGTTTTTTTTTTCTTTTGTTTTATATAGTCAAGCATCATTGCACAAAACACATTTTGGGTCACCTCTGTAGTATGATCCTCATGCATGGTGCACTTTATCAGCACCAGTGGTCAGCCCATTTCCATTTATACCCTTAGCTGCAGCCAATCTCATTTTTTCCATTAAACACAGCTCAAAACTGATGTTTACATTTGACTATTTAAGTTAACTCTATACAGTATATTACATTCACATGCAGTTCACATGCGTGATGTACCATATCTCATCAGCAGTCAACTGCTGCATTTCCTATCCTGTCCCAAAACTCACCCCCTTAGGTTTTCCCTCGGGCTTGTCCTCGCCTTTCTCCTCAAAATAATTTTCACTCTTGTAGTATTCTATTTTCTATTTCCAATTCATTTTCATTTTCTCTCCACTCCTTTCATCATTCTTGTCTGTTTCTCTTATCATCTTCCCATCCCCCATGAAACTAATTCTTGATTTCATATTACTCATGTCCCCTTCCAGTTTTGGGTGATTACAGTTTTAACGTCATTATTCAGCAGTCTGATATTATTCATTCCTCTTTCTTTACAGACAGTGTCATCTTTCATTATGCCTCATATCCAGGTTTCCCATGTATGCTTTTCTTTCCTTTGAAAAATGTCTCCCCAAATCATCTGTACCTGACATCAGTCCAAGAACAGTTGCATCATTCCTGCCTTTTCCACCTGACACCTCCAGCATCTACTATCCTCTTTTATGCCTGCATTTATGAATCTCATAGGAGTTAGATACCATCTATTAGAATTTTCAGCCTTTGATCAACCATTCCATGAACATTCTGCCTGAATTGTCTTCTGCCAGTATTATGCAACTCCCTGCCATCCTTCCTCCCTTACACAATTTTTTCTCGTTCTCTCTTCTTGGACATTGTCCCTTCTTTCTCCTTAAAACTTCATATAGCTGTTTGAGTCTTTGCTTCCATAACCTCTTCAATTTCCTCCATGGTGACATCCTCTCAACTTATGCCATCCTTTATTGCTTTATCCTTTGTCCTGTTGCCCTATCTGTATTCTTCTTTAAGGTCTCCCTGAGTACCAAAAACCTCCTTCATTGAGTCTCTGCTGTTCTGTATTTCTTTATGAACATCTGCATTGTTTTAATATATCACCTACCTTGGAATTTTGCCCTTTTGTTCCCCCTGATTGCACTACCCATCATTGACCAAGGAAGTGATTCAATTTACCCTATCATTTATAACGTTTTGATATTGTGTTCCCAGGGGCATGTTTCACAAGATAAGGACCTGTTTCTTTTAATAAATCCTTCCTGTACTGTCCACAGTCACCTACCTTTCAATGTCCATTCCTTCCACTTATTTATTGTTTTTTTTCTTTCTTTGGCAACTTTGGTCCTTCTCTGTTTCTTCCTTCCATGTCTTCAACTCTGCGACCCATCATAAATGCTTCTACCAGCTTGTTTATTCCCTTATTAGCAAGCAATTCACTACTGAGTTACTGGTACAATCTGACATACCATCCACTAATCTCTTTACAGATCTCCTTTGTCTGTCACCATTTCTGCTTCTTTCTCTGTTTTTTATGTCTAAGTCTCCCTTGGAAGAGACTCCTCGTTCTTCTGTTCCTTTCACTTGTCTCCCATTCAACCTTCTTGTCTATTTTCTTATATCCTTGTAGTCATCTTTCTGATTTATTTCCTGCTCATGTTTTTATGTTGCCCTTCTATACTTTTGGCTCTTTCCTTTTCCTGATGGGGTTTTAGCATCTGACAGTGCATGTCCTTCCAGTGTCTTTTCATCACCTCCCCTACATTGAAGGTTGCTTTCCCAGGCCATGTCTTGCAGAAGATCAAAATTTTTACTGCCTGAATTGTTTAGCTGTCTCTGACACCTTTGTTTAAAATTTTGGCCATCCTCCATATTGCGTAACGTGAACTATTCCCCTATCTGCTGTACTTTCAGGATTGCAAGGAATTTCAGTCTTGCAGCTGTAACATACATTCTTAGCTTATTTACTACCTCTAGTAAAGCTATCCATCTCTTTTAGAATATTTCAGGATAATTCTCAATGAGCTTTATTAACATCCTTGCGAATGTGAAAACTAACTCTTTTTTTCCTTATTATTTAATTTTTCATAACAAATGAATGGATATCCCCTCTATTAGGCTTTCTTGATTTCCTGGTAACTGCATTACAAATTGATCCAGTTCACTGCTGCTCATTCTGTGTAAAATTCCAATAAAAAAAAAAAAAAAAAAAAAAGAGCAGGTGACTCACTCTGTGTCGTAAACAAAATAAAGACAGAAAATTCCAATCCATCATCATCATCATCATCATCATCATCATCATCATCAACGTCCCTTGTCCCATTTTCTACATGGGGTTGAGGTGTCACATTAACTGTTACCATCTCTCTTGATTCAGTGCCATACTCCTGTCTTCTTTGACACTCTTGCCTGTCTGTTGCAGATCTTCTCTCATACAATCCATCCACCTCTTTGCCAGATGCCCTTGTTTCCTCTTAACTTCATCCTGTCTATCCCAAACTTCTTCACCAGATTGTCTTCTGCTTTTCTGCATAGGTGCCCTAACCACCATCTAAAATTCCAGTTATCCTCATGTTATTCCCTCTCAAGCAATTTTCAAGGGCATCTATCTTTTAAACCTGTCTTTTTATTATGTCTTAGTTCCTGTATTCTGTGAATCTGTTCCTGCAGCTTAGCTTTTATTGTTGTTTTATCATCCTTCAAGTCTCGTAATTATCACTGCAGCCTGTTTGTTTTTGTTCTATTGTTTGTTTCAGGAAACTCACACATTAGTCTGCTGTGATTACATTTTCAAACAAAATGCACAATTTGATCCTCCTTTTGCTCCTGCTCACTCACCTTTCCTTCTGGGTTGCTTTTTCTACCTGGGAACACCATTTTTATCCAAAATTTCTGAAGGTTCCTTACAGAGCTTTGTGCTTCGGCAGCCATTTTACAGTCTGTCTCGCCCCTCCAGATCCCATAAGTTTTTAACTAAAAAGATCTTTGTATTAAAAGACTTGAGCTACCAAGAGTGACTAGAAGATATATTTCTATAAAGTACCATATTGACTCAGTAGATGTGTTCTGTGTTTTGCTAGTAGGGCTATAAGGGATCCAGTTCCCCAAGAATTCTTATACCACCAGAAATCACAATTCTGCAGACACTGTGACAAGAGATCTATATACACTGTGACAAGAGATCTAAATCTACTCCAACAAATAATAAGACAAAGTAGAGGAATAGATTTGTCATGCAGTACATACCCTTTCTCTAGAACATGTGTCCTCTTCAAATTAAGAAGTGTGACATAATGTCTACCTTTAAAAAGGATCTGGACAGCTGAATAGGGATTCATAATTTACTCCTGGTATGCCCTGGCCATCCTTGAAGAGGGATACAATGCCTAAGAATGGGTACCAGCTCTATTGCCTTGTAACTACTATGATCCTAAATGTAACCATGTTAAAGGAAATATTCACTCAGATAATTTATGCATGTAGTAAGGCTGAGCGTGGCTGACTCCTCAACATTTTGCCTTACTACTGTTCACGGGTAAATATTACTTGTTTAACCACTCATTAGCATTCTAAGGAAAAAGTCACATTTTAGCTACTGGTTGCTGGAGAGAGGAGTTCTGAAACATACCTAGGTTAAAATTCCTGGCCAGAAAGTGAAAAGTACGTTGATATGAAATATTCTTTGTCACATGGGTATGCAATGTACTGCAAGCCTAGAGAAACCAATACATTTTTTTTACACAATGGAACACGCTAGACATCTGATAATGGGACCATAAGATGTCTAACCTTATACACCTTTAAGCAGACAAACTTAGAAGATCTTGTCACCTTTTTCAAGCAACTAATATTGCTCACCTGCCAGACTGAGCAGGATCATACACGATAACCCTGGTGTAAATTTGTGCCTACTCATCCATTCATCAAAGCTAGCCTTAAAGGTAGCTAATGCTGCACTTTGTTTGATCTGTGGTGGTAATTCATTCCATAGAGAAGGAATACACAGGTCATCAGTAAACATTTCCTGACCAACATACCCCACACATAACTTTTTAGCAACATCCAAACAAATGTACTCCTCCTAACAAACATACCCCTCCCAATTAAGATGCACATGTTATTACAAGGAGATGCAATTGGTTTGGACTGCATGGCTAAACTTATGAAGGCCCTGGTGGTTGTTATCCTAATATATACTTATGAACCTCTGAGCTTATAAGAACCTAGCCCTCTAATGAGTCTTGTTTATTTGTTAGTGTAGGTTTAGGTTCTTAAGAGTCACTGATTGTGTAAAGAAATAGGAGGCCAAATATTTCTGGGTCTTTCATGGCTTGAAAGGTGAGACACAGGTCATCTCTTAGCAACTCATATGGCACTGAGCAAAATGATAGCCATGCTACTCTATCAGGCTATTTGAAGGACCTTTCTATTAGAAAAAGAAGCCAGTACACACTGCTATCATGAGGAATGTGGAATAGTTATCTTAATAATAAAGTCATTTTTATGATGTGTTCCCATGAGCTACGCAGAAGAACTATCTTTAAATTCCTCTCAGCAAGGAGCATTTATGTGTCGATGTGAATGAGTGTGTGTGTGTATGTGTGTGTATGAAGATGGAATATGAATAGTTGTGATGGCTTAATGTTATTAATTTGCCATGAACTGTTTCTGATTACATGCATAATAAGGCATACATTTGTTTTAAATATATAATTAGCTATATTTTTATACCATGGCAGCTATGATTTGTTTTACCCTACTGATTGCTGAATTTATTTACCATTCATTATCGTATATTATTTAAACATATATGAATTTCAATATACTATACAATAATTGCAGAAAATGGTAACATACATAAAAGATTGAGTGCTTCTGTTTTTAATGTGTAACAGTAATTGCTAAATCTGCTATGAGGGCCCTCAACTCCACAATCAAACAGGATGAGATTTATTGGACCCTTTTAGTGCTGTCTTAAAATATTCAGTCATTAGACTGATGTCTGTAGGATTAGCTAAGATGGCAGTTTAAGAAGGAGTCTAATTAGCTTTGACTGCAGAACAAATTAAACCACTATATCTTATGAATATATAAGAGAAACACTCTCATGGAACTGATGAAAATCAGCAAATATAACGCAAATGAAATCAGCTTTCACCCATATCTATATATTATATATGTGTGTTATTTATATATATATATATATATATATATATATATATATATATATATATATGTATATATATATTTACACACATACATACATACATACACACATATTGATATATATACATACAGATATATTGATTTGGCATGGCTAATATTCTATCAGTGCATATAAACTAAGTGATATAACAAAATAACTGCTTACTTGATTTAATTCTGTTATGCCTACCTAATGAATAAAACCTTGTTTTTTTTAATTTAATCTTATTTATTTTTAAGTTTCAAAAATTAAGCATATTAGGCTGCTTTCTCTTTTCTGTTTATGAGAATGTGATGCACACATTTTATCCTACTATTATTTCATTCAGCTGAAGTGCAGATTAATATTTATCATTATACTACCAAAGTACATACATGCATAATTATGTGTATAGCATACTTTAGTACCTAGCAACGCTTCAGACATCCATACTCCCTACTCCAGTCTTTTTTACCAAAACTTATGCTTTTTGTCTTCCTACATTTTCCTGCTGCAGCCATCATCACCTAGCCAATTTTCATATGTATGAATACTTCCTGTGACCCCTTTTTCCTGTTCATTTCTAAACAGGTTATTCTGATATTGCTGTGCCCCAGGCTGTATATTGTAACAGCTTGCCTTTCCTTCCCTAAACCTCTCACACTGCACATCATTGTCTACACTGACTCCTCCTTGATGTCTTTCTGACCAGATTCTTTAGTCTGTCGTTCTGGACTTTCCTTAAAAGCTGTACTTTGCTTGACCTCTTCTATCTAGATCCATTTAACTCTGTACTGTCCTTTATGTATCTACTTTAATCCTATTTTATTTCTATCTTCTACTGTTACTGAGGAAGTACTGCAAAATGCTAAGTTTCTGATCTTGTTATGTCTTCACTATTCATCTGTTTCTCCATAACCTTATGTCACTCTTCTCTCCTTTAAGCAGAAACTGATTTTTGTGGTTTTCTTTCTAGAGTAGCCTGGGGTACCAAGAATATGCATTAACTTCCTATGTATCCACTACTTTGTGCAGAGTTCCTAACAATATGTTATTAGCTGTGCCCCTAATTTGCTTTCTGAAAGCTCACTGTGCCACATATTGAATTATATGTTGTCTATTTTATTGCTGCCTATCATTTCATCTTCTCAGCCTTTCATCATTGAAAACCATATGGTTTTCCAAAATCTCTCACTTCATAAATTCGGTTACATTAGCCACATTTCTCTTCACCACAGGTAAATGTACAACTGTAGCCAGACTTAAGAATATCAATAAAGAGTTAAAAAACTTAGGAGGTATGCAGATAAATATAAAGGAAAAGTATAAAATAAGCAATTCATGATGACCCAAAAAAGTTTTATAGAGAATTGGGAAACAATGTAAAAGGAATAGAAACACCACCAAAAATAATGAAATAGGCACATTTTGGAGACGTATTTATTAATAGCCCGTTAAACATAACAACTATGCTGAATGGATAGAAGACTTAAAAGAAACAGTAAGAAGCTTTAATGTACAGGACATGAGATGGGATGAAGCAACAGGTAGAGAAACTGAGACAATGAGAAATGCTCCTAATTGGAAAACACAAAGATGTAGCACCTAACTTCTGGCTAAAAGTATCTTTACCAAATATTTAGCCTTAAGTAAGAATTACTTTTATCTGCATCCTAAACAGACACCATCCTGAACAGGAAAAGAAAACTCCTCTTTAAGAAAGAACCTCCAAGCCATCCTAAGAACTATAGACCAATAACTTGTCTTCTAACAATATGCAAATTACATAGTGGAACTGATGCAGGCAGAGTTTATAATCATTTCTCCAAAGACCAAAGATGACCAACCACGGCTTGGTATAAAACAGCTTTAATAAAACAAAAAAAGAGTAAGTGCTTTCACGACTTTCCAGTCACTTCTTCAGACTCAAATACAAACAGAACAGTATCAAAGCACTTAAAAAGACTGCCCAATCTTAAGCAATTAAATAATTAGCCAGCTTAAAGGCATATCTTCAGAAACTACTAAAAAGGAATTACATTTCACATTGTCACCATATCAATATGTAAATACACATAGTATGAAAAACACATGGGTTAAAAAATTTTCTAAACATTTTACTCAATTGGGGAGTGTGTGTGTGTGTGTGTGTGTGTGTGTGTGTGTGTGTGTGTGTGTGTGTGTGTGTGTAGTATCAGTTTAATATATACAGCATCATTAACACCTGGTTTCTTGTCTGCATTAAACTGTACTATCCACCTAAGCTCAGCTAATTCTGTTTTATTCTTGGTATCCCATTTTCTTGAGCTTTCTTTAACTATCTCAAGTACTAATAATCTAAGGACATGGTGCATGCCATACTCCTTAGTATGCCTTGCTAGTGCATTACTCTCCCTATTACTCCTAATATCCCTAAGGTTTTCTATGATACGGTCCCTTAAGGACCTATTAATTTTACCTATATAAAATGCTGTACATTCCATACTGTAACTGTAATATACTACATTCCTTGTGGAGCAATCTGCATAGAAAGTATGTTTCAATACTATCCCTTTATGCATATGTAAATGGTCCTATGTGTCTAGAATTACAAGACCTGCAGTTCCTACAAGGATATGTTCCTTGTTTCTGTGAAGTAATAAGTGGTTTATTCATTCCTGTCCTATAACAAAGCTGTCTCTTTATGGGTAAGTTGTTTTTAAAAGAAAACAAAGATGTATCACTAACAATTCTACCTATCTCTTCAGAGGCTTTCAAAATGTTCCAATTCTTTTTGATAATTTCAAATTAATATTACTAGAAAAAGTCATGGAAAGAGTCAAATCTCTCCAGCACCAACACCAATTCCTCAAGTAAAAACCACAAATTCTTCACCATCAATGCCCAAAGCTTAACAAATAAATTAACCCTCGTCCATGCCTGGCTCAACCATAACTTACCAGACATAGTAGCCATCTCTGAAACCTGGCTAAAACCTCATATAAGTGACTCTGAATTCCTTCCCCCTGGATTTCACTCTTTCCGATCTGACCGCCCAAGTAGAAGAGGTGGTGGTGTAGCTTTAATCTACTCCAACCAATTGTCCATCACTCCTTACCCTAACCCCATCCCTTCTTTCTCTAATGCTGAACTTGTGATTGGCCTACTAAAAATAAACATCCATAAAATCATCTGTATCATTTCCCTCTATATTCCTCCTGGTAACAACACCAATACCCTGGAAGACATACTCTCCTAGATCTCATCCAATATTAAGCTAGAAACCTACATCATGGGAGATGTAAATATTGACTGGGGAAAAATCATCAATCCTAATCCCACCATAACGATCAACCTATTCAACTTCACTCAACTTACAAACTCCATTACTAGGCCTAACAAAACCAACCCTCCAGGCTCCATACTTGACTGGATCCTAGTATCTCATCCTAACAAAGTCATAAAATCTGGTGTCATTCCTGACTCATTAGGAGACCACCTCCCTCCCTTCACCCTTCGAGCTACTCCCACTTCCTCACATTCTCACCAATACATTCATACTCTTAACCTATCTAACTTTAACCCCACTACCTTCTCTGACTCCCTTAAGCTAACTAACTGGAACCCCCTAAAAATACTACCATTAGACAAAGCCATTGACTACTTCACTTCTACATTCTTAACTGTCCTTAACTCCCTAGCTCCAATTAGAACTAAAAGAGTTAAAACAAAGACCACCCCATGGCTCACCAAAGATACAAAAAAGATAATGCTACAAAGGGATAAAATGTGGAAAACCTACCTCCACTATAAATAGCCAGAAATATTACTTAAATATAAACAATTGAGAAATCTAGCCAAAAAAAAAACAAGTCATTAGAGATAAAAAGTCTTACTACATCAAACTACAAGAAAATCATGCAAAAAATCCCAAACAATTCTGGAACTCTATTAATTCCCTCCTCAGGCCAGGTACAAAAAACAACCCCTGTCCAGATGCCAGCAAATCTGACCCAGAAATTGCCTCACTATTCAATACCTTCTTCAGCTCTTCTATCGCTGAGCTAACTAAGACTTTTACCAACAATAACCCTCCACCCCTCCCTGCTCAGTCTCCCCCTCCCTCCTCTCTCCACCCTAATTTCGAACTCAAACCCATCTCCACCAATCTAATAAAGAAACTTCTTTATAAACTTAAGCCTTGCTCCAATGCCCCTGACAGCATTCTGTCCTCCTTCCTAAAAATAGCTTCAGATGCTATTACTCTGCCTATCAGCATCCTGATCAATAGATCACTACTTGAATCTTATGTACCCAAACTATGGCGTACTGCATTTATTCTTCCACTCCACAAGGGTGGCAAAAATTGTAATGTCTCCAATTTCCGCCCCATAGCCATCCCCTCCCCATCTCCAAAATTCTTGAAAAATGCATCCACCTGCAGCTCTTGCCATTCCTTACCAAATACCAGATACTTTCTCCTACCCAACATGGCTTCTGCCCAGGACACAGTACTAACTCCGCCCTTCTCTCCTTCTTACATTCTGTCAACTCAGCCCGTGACTCTGGTAATATGGTATCTTCTGTTCTGCTGGACTTATCAAAAACCTTTGATACCATCTCTCATACCCACCTTCTAAACCATCTCTCTAATCTCAACCTTTCCCAAAAAACACTCTCATGGTTCTCTAGCTATCTTTCAAACAGGTCCCAAGCCATGAAATGGGGCCAAGCCACCTCCTCTGTCCTTCCTACCCCCACTGGAGTACCCCAAAGTTCCATACTTGGCCCATTGCTATTCAATATCTTTATTAATGACTTCCACAAAGCCATTTCTAACACCATAATTGTGCAATACGCTGACGATTCCACTTTGATCTGCTGCGCCACTAACCTACCAGAGCTCCAATTTCTGACACAAAATGCCTTCTCAACCACTGAAAACTGGATGCTCCAAAATCACCTCTCACTAAATGCCAACAAAACTAAAATCCTTCTATTCTCCCCCTCAAAGTCCTCCCCTGTTGATAATAACTCTCTTCAAATTACCAGCCTCAATAACTCCTCTATCGAGATCGTACCCTCTGCCAAATTTCTTGGTGTCACAATTGACAATCAACTAAATTTAACACTCATATCCAGCTAAACATCAAGAAAACACACATAAAACGTGGCCTACTTTACAGAAACAATCACTTCCTCTCTCCTTCAACCAGACTAACTCTTGCCTCTATCTATCTCCTTCCCTCTCTTATGTATGGCGCTCCTCTACTCACTAATTTATCTTCCACACTCACCTCCAAACTGGAAGTTTGTTACAACAAAATCTCCAGATTTGCTACCAATGCCAAATCCTCCTCTCATCACTGCACCTCCCTTCACTCATTAAACTGGCTTGAACTCCCCAACCTACTTGACTTTCACCAAATAGCCACAGCCCACAAATTACTATTCCAACCCACTAACTGCCCAGCTCTATCCAACATACTACAACTCTATACCCCCCTCAGACCCCTTAGATCTTCTCACCAAAACCTGATCACCGTTCAAAAATCCAAGCGCCCAGCTGGTCAGTTTCTCTTATCCTTTACCCTAGCAAAAAAATGGAATGCTCTACCCTCCTCACTAAGGACCTGTAACAACCATAATAACTTAAAAACTCAACTTCATTCCTACCTCTACCTAAAGAGGAAATGCAACTGCACTCTTCCACCCATACCTCTCAAGCCCTCCTCCCCCTTCACTCCAGGCTAACCTTTTTTTCCTTCCTAACCTCACTCTCATCCGCTGATTTGTATATGTAACTAAATAGTAAAATCTATCTATTATGCTATAAGCTTGTTTTATTTTCTGAACAAAAATTGTAATTGTTTTTGTCTTATTCTTGTTGAAGAAACCCATTGTTTGTATTACAAGCTACCTTTGAAATTTTCATGTTAATAAACTTTGTTCTGTGCAGCTTTTCTCCCCGAGCCTCCACTGAAAATGGGCCATCAAGCCTACTGGACCTCCCCGGTAATCAAACTGGAGTAAATAAATAAATAAATGGGCACTCTGATACTCCTTTCAATATTCATAGCATGTGTTGCATCCTCATCTGCTAGTTGTTCAGGGAAATAAGGTCTACCCTTCATCTCTCTTTCACTTAAAAGTAGAGAAATACAGTTGTCTCTCTCTTTCTTTGAGTAACCTCTGTCTAGAAAGTCTCTACTGTGGTCACTGAGTGCTTCCATCATGGAATGTTCTTCATTATGTAACCTCATATGCAAAATTTGCCCTTTCAAAACATTCCTAGGCACATGCCTAGGATGCATACTACTTTTATGAAGTAGTGAGTTTTTCCTAGTTGGGTTCCTATATAAACTTGTTCTCAGAGAACCCCATTTCTGTTTTCTTTACCGTCACATCTAGGAAATCAATCTACTCCCTAGAGTCTGAAGAAGCGATTGGAAAGTCATGAAAGTATTTACTCTTTTCTGTTTTAATAAAGCTTTTTTTACACCAAGCCATAGTTGGTCCTCTTTGGTCCTTGGAGAAATATTGCTGTTTTACTTATAGAGGACCTTTACCCATTTCCTGCTCTTTTCCTGATAGTTCTTCATTTTTTTAGTGTTGGAACTTGGACATGGCAGAACGTGGATTAAATTAACTTGATTATAACCCTCTTTCAGCTAAAGGGCAGATCAAAAAGCTGAATGGGGCTTTATATTCTGATCTGAATCCCTTAAAAGGTGCAGCAGTGAATGATATACCCAGTCAACAAGCTGATCTAGAAGAAGATGTACACATACGTCTTAATAAATCAATAAGGGACTTGGAAGATAAATTCTTTAAGTAAAAATGTCTTCAGTGGCAGAGATTTTATATGGAAGCCTCTTTGCATCATAAGGTTGTGCCTAGAGGCTTATGGATTCTATGGATGCCAACATATGGTGATGCGTATCCTACCTTCTTGAGAGACTGGCAAGGCCTGAATATCAGAACTAGTATGGAATATATGCGATTATTAATTACTTCTTTTCTGCCTCAAGAGAAAGAATTATTTACAGAGATTAAATGTTTACAAGCTACTATTCTTGATGAGTTTTCTATAGAACTGAAAGGGGACAAACTAGAGTTTATGCATGGCAATATTTTAGCCTTTGAGAAGAGGCTACAGTAATCAAAATTAAGGAAACTACAGTGAGATTTGTTTGATTTTCAGAAAGGTGCTCTGTTTTCTTGGCCGAGGGAACAGATTCCCACTCAATCTAGAGACTTAGAACAAAAGGCAAGTTCACAGCACACAGAGCATTTCTGATGCACAAAAGCAAGCCACGCCATCAAGGGTTAATCCACAAGCTGAATTTCCTGCTTCTGGAGTGGGAGTGATGGCCGCACCCCCTTGTTTATCCATGTTGCATTTAGAATCCATTAAACAGCCTCTACAAACAGTTGCCAGCCCTTTAGAGGATTTGGGGGGCTGCTGCAACCTTGGACGTTAATTTTTTATTAGAACAGCCTCTTCCAATAAAGCAGAGGAACAGGTCAAGGAGTCAGAAGAGAGGAGGCAGAATAACCAAGCAGCAGAACTGAATAGTAGAAGGAGCCTGAAACTGACCAAGAACATGAAGCAGACAGTGACTGGGTTAGTAATAAACATTTCCTCATTCTCACTTGCAGAAGCACAAATTTCTTTGCTCAAAAAGGATTTACCTTTTATTCCAGCAAGGAAGTCAGATCTGGTTGACATTTTGTTAGACCTTAAAGTGTTTACCAGGAATTTAACTTTAAAAACTTTATTTCCTAGACAAGAAAATGTTTGTAGTAATGTTTCTTATAAAATAACAAGTACTTTTGTTCCTAAGTTGCACCTTGTGATTGAAATATTTACCATGGTAAGTGAAAATGACGTTAGATGCATTTATGAAATGAATCCTGATTCTGTTTTTTATAATTTAACTTTAGATGAGCAAAGAGCTTTAAGGGAATTAAAAGGGATGAATGCACTTGAGTTTAGGTCTGTGGATAAAGGAGGGGGCATAGCAGTCATGGACAAAGATTTTTATTATACACAGATGAGGCAAATGTTAGATAATGATGCTACCTAAGTACACGTTCCTGATAGGACTGTTACAGGGGTGATGGAAAAGATTTCTTTTTAGTGTTTGACCTTCTTATGACTAACATGATTACTGAAGAGCTGTATAAATATTTCAATGTATCACATCCTGTAGTCCCGATTCTGCATGGTTTACCGAACGTGCATAAGAATATGGATTGCCCACCTATGAGACCAATAGTGTCAGGTAAAGGTTGCTCAACTGAACCCCTTTCAATTTATATAGATAAAACTTTACTCCCTGTTCTAGAGGGTAATAATATTGTACTGAAGTATATGAAAATGTTTTTATATGACTTATGCCATAGAAAAAGTATTGTCTGTTGATAATTTTTTGTTTGTTACTTTGGATGCACAGTCGCTGTTTACTGTTATTCCTAATACATGGGGAGTAGAAAGTATTAGAGAGTATCAAGTGACTAAGAAGTGCTTAGCTTTTGATAAGATTTATCTAATATGTGTTTTACTATAAATTTTTTTATTTTTATTTTTATTTTACATTTGTTGACCGGGATAGTCCAACTGGATGCATGTCCATTTTCAGCGGAGGCCCGGGGAGAAAAGCTCCAAGGGTAAGCAGATACAGCATTACATAATACCAGCATTACATATTACAAACAGACTATTTACAGAGATTACATAAGTAAGCAAGTTAAACAAGTTCCACAGGTTACAGTTAATCCTTAGCACAAGTCAGGATTAAATTAAATTACACAGTAAACTGGTTAACAGATTTTTACACATTCTAGAGAGAGTTAGCCAGACTTGATACATTGACATAGCCAGTTAAGTGACAAATGTTGTTTGAGTCTAGTTTTAAATTGACCTAAGGTGGAAAGTAAGGTAACATCAGCTGGAAGAGAGTTCCAGGATCTACTTACAGAGTTTGCAAAGAGAGAATCACCGGCTGTGTTATTAATTTTGTTAGTCTGAATTAGTAGTTTGTTAGAGGATTTGTTAGAAATTATTTTAGAGAATAATGTTTTTGTATTTAATCATGACTATTTTTTACAGAAGATTGGCATAGCTATTGGCACAGCTTGCACTAATAGCCATGCCAATCTGGCATTGCTGCAGTGGGAGGAGATGCGTGTTGTATGTACTAATAGATATACAGATTACGTACTATGGTACGTGAGATTTGTGGATGACATATTTCTGTTATGAAGTGGTTCAGAAGACCTTCTGCTGGAATTTATTGAGTATCTTGGTGATACTACATCCTTCCTTAAGTTTATGGTTAAATTCTTTAAGGAGCAGACTGATTTCCTAGATGTGATGGTAAAGAAAATAGGAAGGGGTTCTCTGAGAACAAGTTTATATGTTCTCAAAGTTTATATAGGAAGCTATCTAGGAATAACTCACTACTTCATAAAAGTAGTATGCATCCTAGGCATGTACCTAGGAATGTTTTGAAAGGGCAGATTTTGCTTATTATGAGCTTACATAATGAAATAAACCACAGGTCAGGAGCACGAAGTTCAAAAAATTTCTGCGTTTAATCCACAGACTTAAAATACTGTTCCTGACCTGTGGTTTACTTTGAAATTTTATGTTGTTCCAGAGAGGTGTGTTTTTGGTGCTTACATAATGAAGACCATTCTTTGATGGAAGCACTTAGTGACCTCAGTAGAGACTTTCTAGACAGAGGTTACTCAAAGAAAGAGATAGATGACTGTATTTCTCTACATTTAAGAGAAAGAGAGATGAAAGATCAACCTTATTTCTCTGAACAACTAGTGGATGAGGATGCAACATAAGGAGTATCAGAGTGCCCATGACTTTTTCTAGTAATATTAATACTTATTGCGAAATTATCAAAAAGAACTGGAACATTTTGAAATCCTCTGAAGAGATAGGTAGAATTGTTAGTGATACCCCTTTGTTTTCTTTTAATAACAACTTACCCATAAAGAGACAGCTCTGTTATAGGACAGGAATGAATAAACCACCTGTTACTTCACAGAGGCAAGGAACATATCCTTGTAGGAACTGCAGTGCTTGTAATTCTATACACATAGGACCATAATTTACATATTCATAAAGGGATAGTGATGAAACATACTTTTGATGCAGATTGCTCCACAAGGAATGTAGTATATTACAATTACAGTATGGAATATACAGCATTCTATATAGGTAAAACAAATATGTCATTAAGGGAGCGTATCATGGAACACCTTAGGGATATTAGGAATAATAAGGAGAGTAATGCACTAGCAAGGCATACTAACATGGCATGCACAATCCTTTAGATTATTAGTACTTGATATAGTTAAAGAAAGCTCAAGGAAATGGAATGCCAAGAATAAAACAGAATTAGCTGAGCTTAGGTGAAGAGTACATTTCAATGCGACAAGAAAAAAGGTATTAAAGATGCTGTATCTATTAAACCGGTACTCCGCACACTCCCCCATTAAGTAAAGTGTTTTTAAAAACATTTTAACCCATGTGTTTTTCATACTATGTGCATTTACATATTGATATGATGACTATGTGAAATGTAATTCCTTTTTACTATTTTCTGGAGATATGCCTTTAAGCTGGCTAATTATTTAATTGCTTAAGATTGGGCAGTCTTTTTAAGTACTTTGATACTGTTCTCTTTGTATTCGAGTCTGAAGAAGCGACTGGAAAGTCATGAAAGTGTTTACTCTTTTTTGTTTTATTAAAGCTGTTTTTAACCAAGCCATGGTTGGTCTTCTTTGGTCTTTGGAGAAATACTGATGTTTTACTTATACAGGACCTTTTCCCAGTTCCTGCTCTTTTTTCTGATAGAGCTTATAATCATGTAGTAAAAAATCAATTATGGGAATAGAACAAAAGGGTAACAAAAGAAAGTTATATGGAACAATGGATCATTGGTTGCTAAAAAAAGTCATAACAAAAAGAGTTGTGAAAAGGGGAAGAATTTAAATATAGCATGGATAGATCACAACAAAGCATTTGATAGCATCCCACATTCATAGATAAAGGAATTCTTTCAGATGTATATGATGCAATGTACATTGATCAGTTGGATTACATCACCCTCATTACATTACCCTGAAACAGTGGAAAAAAGCAATCTGCAATTGAGTCATGACAAAGGACAAATTATTATCCCAGGTATAACAATTCAAAGGTGGAAACTCCCAGGTGATTCTTTATCACTCCTGCTGTTTGTTGTTCCCTTAATCCATTAAACTGTTTATTTAACAGATTAGGCTGTGTTTACAGTTTGGCCCTCGGAACCCGACCTTGTTTACTCCAGAGCACTAAAGCTAATATCAAAAACGGCCTTGCTATCTAGGAATAAAGTCCAACCTATAAATCAGGTTTCTCTTCTTGCTCTACTTTATAGTTTTGGTGTGATTGACTAGCCCCAAAAGGAGTTGGATCAGTTGAATATGAAAACAAGAAACATGCTTTATGCTTATCAAATGATATATAAAAATCAGAGTATCTGAAGATTACATATTCATCACTTTGAAAGGGGTATGGGCCTTCTTGAAAATGACTACATGAATAGATCTGCAATCATGGGACTGCATACATATTGGCCGACCAGGTCTGTATCAAGTTGTCAAATGTTTGATTCCACAAATCTTTTTCATCGATCCAAAACCACCAAATGTTCACATCGAAAAACTATTTCACCAGGGAAAGGAAGAACTTGGCCAGCACTACACTGGAATACACTTCACAGTATGTGAAACCCACCCAAGTGCGGGGGTGCTTCTACCACACACCCCCACCCCAACTTTATAAAGGAACTCCAAGATCACACTACAGTGAGGAAAAGGGCAAATCTGTGCTGTTGGCCAATTGCTTCCTTTCCCTACATAAATCTTTCTTGGACGTGAAGGTCTGTGGAACTGAACGTCTGGTAGTTTCGAGTCATTGAAGAAAAGGTTCACATAAGTGAACGTTTGACAAATTGGTATAGACCCATTGGCTGACCTCATCAGTTCAAAACATGCTGAAAGTTTTAAAACATTTGGGGAAGAAGTATATGATGATATCTTTGGTTAGTTTAGCAGAAACATTTCATTATCAAATGGGAATGGTAATCAAACCAGAAGTAGGAAATATCAGACATTGATTGAATGTGCCAAAAACAAAATAAATAAAGTACATAAGGAAGAGGGTCAGATGGGAAAGGAAGAAAATTAGAAAATACATAACTATTTTATTTTTATTTAATTTTATTTGTCCTTTGATAACTGGGGAAGTCTGACTGAGCCACTGGCCTATTTTAAGGTGAGGCCCAAGGAGAAAAGATCCACAACAGATTTAAAAACATTTAAACATGAGTTGATGATACAAGGAGAGAAATGCCAGACAACAGATAAAATATTTTACAATGAGATGGGGAGAAAGACACAATAAAATGCACACAAATAGGAGAGAAAATCCCAATGGCAGATTAAACATAGATTGAAATACAGTTGCAGAATATTACTAAGATAAACAATGATCAAGAATGCAGTAGGAGTTGCAAGTAGCAAGATACTTTGCAGAACTGGATAGTCTATGTCAAGTAAACTAATGTATACCTTTTCAAAATATTGACTATATTAATAATAATAGCAGAGAAATAGCAGAGTATTCTGCTGCCAAAACAGACAGAGTAACAGAATTATATGAGTAGGATTAATGGGCAGGAAATTAAAATCAGGAAATGGACTAGTATGGCATAATTAATGATAGAAGAGCATACATTAGTAGCATGGCATAATTAGTGATAGAAGAGCACACATTAGTAGTATGGTATAATTAGTGATAGAAGAGCACACATTACTAGTACGGCATAATTAGTGATAGAAGAGCATACATTAGTAGTATGGCATAATTAGTGATAGAAGAGCATACATTAATAGTATCGTATAATTAGTGATAGAAGAGCATACATTACTAGTACGATAATTATTGATAGAAGAGCATACATTAGTAGTATGGCATAATTAGTGATAGAAGAGCATACATTAGTAGTATGGCATAATTAGTGATAGAAGAGCATACATTAGTAGTACGGTATAATTAGTGATAGAAGAGCATACATTAGTAGTACGGTATAATTAGTGATAGAAGAGCATACATTACTAGTATGGTATAATTAGTGATAGAAGAGCATACATTAGTAGTATGGCATAATTAGTGATAGAAGAGCATACATTACTAGTACGATAATTAGTGATAGAAGAGCATACATTAGTAGTATGGCATAATTAGTGATAGAAGAGCATACATTAGTAGTATGGCATAATTAGTGATAGAAGAGCATACATTAGTAGTATGGCATAATTAGTGATAGAAGAGCATACATTAGTAGTATGGCATAATTAGTGATAGAAGAGCATACATTAGTAGTTTGGCATAATTGGTGATAGAAGAGCATACATTACTAGCACGGTATTATTTGTGATAGAAGAGCACACATTAGTAGTACGGTATAATTAGTCAGAGAAGAGCATGCATTAGTAATACGGTATAATTAGTGAGAGACGAGCATACATTAGTAGTATGGCATAATTAGTGATAGAAGAGGATACATTAGTAGTATGGTATAATTAGTGATAGAAGAGCATACATTACTACTACGGTATAATTAGTGATAGAACAGCATACATTAGTAGTATGGCATAATTAGTGATAGAAGAGCATACATTAGTAGTATGGCATAATTAGTGATAGAAGAGCATACATTAGTAGTTTGGCATAATTAGTGATAGAAGAGCATACATTACTAGCACGGTATTATTTGTGATAGAAGAGCACACATTAGTAGTACGGTATAATTAGTCAGAGAAGAGCATGCATTAGTAATACGGTATAATTAGTGAGAGACGAGCATACATTAGTAGTATGGTATAATTAGTGATAGAAGAGCATACATTACTACTACGTTATAATTAGTGATAGAATAGCATACATTAGTAGTATGGCATAGTTAGTGATAGAAGGGCATACATTAGTAGTATGGTATAATTAGTGATAGAAGAGCATACATTAGTAGTACAGTATAATTAGTGATAGAAGAGCATACATTAGTAGTACAGTATAATTAGTGATAGAATAGCATACATTAGTAGTATGGCATAGTTAGTGATAGAAGGGCATACATTAGTAGTATGGTATAATTAGTGATAGAAGAGCGTACATTACTAGTATGGTATAATTAGTGATAGAAGAGCATACATTAGTAGTATGGCATAATTAGTGATAGAAGAGCATACATTACTAGTACGATAACTAGTGATAGAAGAGCATACATTAGTAGTATGGCATAATTAGTGATAGAAGAGCATACATTAGTAGTATGGCATAATTAGTGATAGAAGAGCATACATTAGTAGTATGGCATAATTAGTGATAGAAGAGCATACATTAGTAGCATGGCATAATTAGTGATAGAAGAGCATACATTAGTAGTTTGGCATAATTAGTGATAGAAGAGCATACATTACTAGCACGGTATTATTTGTGATAGAAGAGCACACATTAGTAGTACGGTATAATTAGTCAGAGAAGAGCATGCATTAGTAATACGGTATAATTAGTGAGAGACGAGCATACATTAGTAGTATGGCATAATTAGTGATAGAAGAGCATACATTAGTAGTATGGTATAATTAGTGATAGAAGAGCATACATTACTACTACGTTATAATTAGTGATAGAATAGCATACATTAGTAGTATGGCATAGTTAGTGATAGAAGGGCATACATTAGTAGTACAGTATAATTAGTGATAGAAGAGCATACATTAGTAGTACTGTATAATTAGTGAGAGAAGAGCATACATTAGTAGCATGGTATAATTAGTGATAGAAGAGCATACATTAGTAGTATGGTATAATTAGTGATAGAAGAGCATACATTAGTAGTACGGCATAATTAGTGATAGAAGAGCATACATTAGTAGTATGGTATAATTAGTGATAGAAGAGCATGCATTAGTAGTACTGTATAATTAGTGATAGAAGAGCATACATTATTAGTACGGTATAATTAGTGATAGAAGAGCATACATTAGTAGTACGGTATAATTAGTGATAGAAGAG
Organism: Protopterus annectens; assembly: GCF_019279795.1. Lineage (NCBI taxonomy): Eukaryota > Metazoa > Chordata > Ceratodontiformes > Protopteridae > Protopterus > Protopterus annectens. The sequence continues at coordinate 935,029,805 of NC_056726.1, forward strand.
CATACATTAGTAGTACTGTATAATTAGTGAGAGAAGAGCATACATTAGTAGCATGGTATAATTAGTGATAGAAGAGCATACATTAGTAGTATGGTATAATTAGTGATAGAAGAGCATACATTAGTAGTATGGCATAATTAGTGATAGAAGAGCATACATTAGTAGTATGGTATAATTAGTGATAGAAGAGCATGCATTAGTAGTACTGTATAATTAGTGATAGAAGAGCATACATTAGTAGTACGGTATAATTAGTGATAGAAGAGCATACATTAGTAGTACGGTATAATTAGTGATAGAAGAGCATACATTAGTAGTACTGTATAATTAGTGAGAGAAGAGCATACATTAGTGGTACAGTATAATTAGAGAGAAGCATACATTAATAGTATGGTATAATTATTAGTATGTTATAATTAGTCAGAGAAGAGCATACATTAGTAGTACTGTATAATTAGTGACAGAAGGGCATACATTTGTACTACGGTATAATTAGTGACAGAAGAGCATACATTAGTAGCACAGTATAATTAGTGACAGAAGTGCATACTAGTAGTAACGTATAATTAGTGATAGAAGAGCATACATTAGCAGCATGGTATAATTATTGATAGAAGAGCATACATTAGTAGTTTGGTATAATTAGTGATAGAAGAGCATACATTAGTAGCACAGTATAATTAGTAAGAGCTATTTTTTGATGTTAGACCAATGCCCAATTAGAGCAAGACTTAATATAGTGGTGAGTACAGAGATCTACTGGAACACCCTCATGTACGCAAAGATTTGCTCAAGAATGGTTAAGAAAATATGAATTTAAACCAAAATATACAAAGCCAATAACAACAACCCAAGATAGAGGACTATATAGAAGTTTGTTTAAAAAGTCCATTGAAAAGATGGGAGAATCAGATAAATGTGGGTTCTGTAAAACAGAACTGGAAACAGTCACACATCTTGTTGCGGGTGTGCATGGCAGGGGTCTTATATACTGAAAGGCACAATAATGTGACAAGACTGCTGCACTTGGGATTGTACAAACAGTACAATATAGAAGTAGATGGGAAGTATCAGATACTTGAACCACAAAAGTTTGCATCACATAGCATCACCCCTTATCAACAGTTCAAAAAATGGAGTTTGCTTAGCAGACAAATTTGTCACTGGGCTGTCCCTTTAATGTCAGGATAGCATGGAAGGCTGGGGGGACAGTGGTGATCTCAAAAGCTAGGGAGAGAAGAGGAAGTAAGTAATGTAAAGTCAGGTTTAGTAGAGGAGAGTTCCCTTTGGCACTACAGATTGTGTTCACCTATTACTGTGAGTCTGTTTGAGTATCTGCTGCAAGCGACCAAAATGAGGAAGTGGCCCAAGATTAGGATGGATGCTTTCAACACAGATTTGCAATAAAATCTAATGTTAATGGTTCAGTTAATATTTGTAATTATCTGAGGTCTGTTTTGGTAAGAAGGGAGGTAGCTTAGAAACTGTTGGATAAGGAATTGACTACAGTTATGTAATTAGGTCCCTTTGATGTGTTTCTGTTCTGCACATACTGAATATCACCATTTGTGTTAGTGTGCAAGAAGTCTCTAGGGGAATTTAGAATAATACATCACTTGTCTTTCTCAGAAGGTGCTTCGGTCATCATCCATATTGACATAGCTGATGTTAAGGTTCAGTATTCATCCTTGGACAAGGCAATGAGAGTGATTAGGTCATTCAATGATGCCTGGATGGCAAAGTTGGATATTGACTCAGCGTTTAGTTTATTACTGGTAGTCAGGAATAGCCCATTTTGGGTATGCACCTCAGTTGAGAAGCTTTATTTCAACAAGCCATTGCCTATATGCTGTGCAGTCGCATGTGCTATTTTTGAAAAGTTCAGCATGGTAGCATTCCACTGGATGTGCCAGCAGACAGACTTTATGGGGTGGTACAATATTTGGACAATTTTTTGTTGATTGTAGAAGGGAAGAATGCAGCTGTCAAAGGGATGATCTTGTTTGAATAGCTGTGTGTGGAGTTGGGAGTGGTGTTATCTAAGAACAAGGTGGAAGGCCCAGCTAAGAGGCTACTTTCTTGGGGTTTGGAGCTTGATTCAAACTTTGAAATATTCAAGCTGCTGTATGATAAAGTGGAGAAAGTAAAGGAGACACAAGATGGGGATTAACAAAGTGATGGGGATTTTAGGACTCCTTAATTTTGCATGCAGAGCAGTAGGACCAGGTTGAAAATTTATGAGAGCTTTAGCCAATTTGTTGAGGGGTGTGAGATGAAAGCACTACTGGGTAAGAATAAGCAAGCATGTTCATGGATTAAATGTCTATTTGTCTGGTGTTTTTCCAGCAGTTTAATGGAGTGTCTTTTAGGCAAGATGACTGGGTTTCTTCTCCAGATCTTGATTTGTTCACAGATGCAGTTGGGGGCAAGAAATGGGAACATATTTTGGGGATGGGTGTTTTGTTGAAGCTTGGCTCGAAGAATGGGCCAACAAGTGCTGGAAGATGCCAATTTTGGTATCACCAGTGGTGTGGAGGAGGACTCAGAGTAGGAAGGTGATATTTCATTCAGATATTCTGGCAGTAGTGCAAGTCCTGGGTAAGAAGATGGAGAAATACAAAAGGATGCAAGGTTTAGGCAGATTGCTTTGCTTTACTTAAACATTGACCTTTCTTTTTCAGCTAAACATATTTCTGGTCATTGCAATGTTGGGCTGATAGTCTGTTCCATTGTCAGTTTTGCAGGTTTTGGCAGCTGACACCAAGAGCTCAGGTAAGCTGCACTATTCTGCTCAGGAAGGTGTGGACATTGGCTATATGTGGCAAGTTGGCTGGTTCATCAATCCTGGTCTGATGCTGCTAGGAATGCATATGGTAAGACTTTGTTGTTTTTTAAGCACTTTGTTAGTAGCTTGCCATTACTCAGAAGGACTTGGTTGATGGAGTGAGTGCAGAAATATTTAGTGGAGAGGAAATATTTAGTGGAGAGGTGGCAGGTTGGAGAGGCAATTCTTGCAGTGTGATGTGTTGTGACAAAACTGAAAGGGTTTACAGAATATTACTAAGATTTGGAGGATATTAAGGTTGTTGAAGGGCTGAAAGAACATGAGACTGAGGAAAGGGGGATAGAAAGTTACATTTAGGAAAGCATTTTTTTAACATTATTATTGCCTGGTTTACACAAGTTGTCTTGCTCTTATTTTGATTGTGCTTTGCACTTTATTTATTGTCAAGTAAATTGGAGCATTTTGAGTTAGTAAGTTATTAGAATATTTGCAGTGGGATAATATCCGGATTACTTCAATGGCAGCAGTGATCTGGCTTAGACAGTCAAAGACAGATCAGAAGGGTGAGAGCAAGCAGGTGTTATTGTCTAGAAGTAGAGTGCATTTATTATGTTCAGTGGCATGTGCTCTTTAGTGGTGAGAGGTATACAATACAGAACAGGGGGATTAGTTTTTATAAAGCAAAGGGGAAATGTGTGGATGCTAAGACATTTGTGTCTTGGGTGAGAATGGTGTTGAGAGTACATGAAGTGAAAGTGGGTAATTATGACACTCCCTCTTTCAGAATAGGAAGGATGTCTGATTTGGACGAGGAAGGTAGGTCTGTGGAGCTGATTAAAAGAGTAGGGAGTTGGTGATCTATGGTGTTTTTGGGATACATTCGATATATTAGGAAGATGCACTTCTGTTTGAGTATGATCCTAAGTGTGTGTTTTGTTTTTCAAGAAGGAAGCTTTTGGTCATGTTGGGGCACTCATATTTACTGGGCAGCTAGCAGAGTAGAAATCAGACCAGGTGCTATGAACTTGAAACTCAATCCAGGGGAGTGGCATGTCCAGTGGCATGGTCATCAAAGTATACAGTGGTATCATTTTTTGCCAACACTGGAGGAGGTAAGACAGATATTAAATGATCCAGTGAGGTTAGTGATACATCTCGGGGTAATGACATCAGAGGTATTCCTAAAAGGAAGTTGCTTGCTTGTCTGATAAGTGATTTGTTAGTGTTTTTTTCAGAGGTTCCCAGGGACTAAGGGTATTTTGTTGGCCATAATTCCCAGGTTGGTTTGGAGAGGTGTTGATAATTTAAAGCAATGGAGGTTAGTAGGTGGTATCTTAATCATACAGTGGCTAAGACAAGTGCTGCTTTAGGATTTCTTATACTTGAGGACTGGGAATTTGTGGGTAGGCATCCATTCTGGTTTTGTAGTGATGGTGTACACTTTAGTGATATCAGGATAGACATGCTTAATGTGCAGCTGTCATTATGGTTATAGGATATATTTCATAGGTTCATAGGTAGGTACTAGGCTATCAGCCCTGGGGCCTATACAAGCCCAGCCAAAAAGGTACCCTGGCTATTGCCACCCAAGAAAATTATTTTCCTGTGCCACTGTCGAGCAGAGCCACAGAGGTGATCCCCGGGGTGAATTTCCTATTTCCCATCCAATCATCAAGATTTTTCTTGAAGAGTGCTAATGAGCTTTGTCTGATATAGATAGGTAGTTTATTCCAGAGTATGGGAAGTCTCTGGGACAGGAATCTATCCCTCTGGCATGTTCTGTTTATTGTGGTGACAAGGTTTAGGTCCCTAGAGCATGTAGCTCAGAGGGATTGGGATTTCTTTAAGTGGAGCACATCCAACAGCTCTGGGTTTGACAAGCTTTGTATGTTAGGCAGAGATCACCTCTGAGTAGGCGATATGCGACGGAGTAAAGCTGGAGTTTTTGAGACGGTCTGCATAGGGCATCTGTTTGAAGCCATTAATCCTCTTTGTGAGGTATTTCTGTGGCCCTTCCAGTTGTTGTAGATGTCTTGTGAGGTACATACCAAAAGGGGTGTTGTTCTCTATAATGGGTCTAATGAGTGATGAGTAGAGGGGAACAATGACCTCTTTTTTTCTGGATGAGAAACCTTTTGTGATGAGGTGTGCCACATAGAAGGATTTCCTGACTACTGTGGCAATGTGACTATCAAAGGAGAGACTACTGTCCACCTGTGTCCCAAGGTCTCTTATCACACTTTCAGTGTTAAGTATACTACCGCCTATGTTGTAGTTCATGGGCACAGAGTTTTTACCAAAGGGGATGACAATGCACTTTTTGGCATTGAGCTTGAGGTCATGTCTTTGACACCAGGCATCTGTCTCAGTGAGGCCCTTTTGTAGGATGTCCACATCGTTAGGAGTTTCGATTATGGCTCCTAGTTTGCAGTCATCTGCGAACTTCATTAGCCAAAGACCTTCTGTGTTAGCCTGTACTTCAGAGAGTAGATACCAAACAGGAGAGGACCCAGGACTGAACCCTGTGGTACTCCACTTGTCACTGGTCTGAAGTCAGATTTGGAGTCTGCTACTTTCACAATGTGGGTTCTGTCAGTGAGCCAGTTGGCAACCCATCTTGTGACATAGGGATTTATACCTAGTTTAGTGAGTTTACCTATAATTCCTGAGTGAGGGATGGTGTTGAAAGCCTTGGCAAGATCTAGATAGGCTGTGTGAACCACCTTACCCTTGTCTACGGCTTTGGTGACTGCTTCAAAGAAGTCTATCAGGTTTAGGAGACATGATCTGCCTTTTACAAACCCGAACTGGGTGGGATCCAGGGTTTGGATATTTCCAATGTCTTTGTTTATAAGTTCCATGATGATACGTTCCATGGCCTTGCAGACCAAGCTCGTCAGGCTAATGGGACGGTAGTTCCGGGGTCCATGGTGGCTCCCCGCTGTGCAGTGGGATAACCGTTGCTGTGCGCCATTCAGCAGGCAAAAAGCCTGAGGTGAGGCTATGATTGAACATGGTGCTTAGGTTGGGTGCCAGTTCGTTCTGTAATTCATGTAGAACGCAGCCTAGGATGTTGTCTGGTCCCATGGATGCTGTGTTCTTGGCTTTGGAGAGTGTGGTTTTTACCTGTGCAGCCGTGATTACAGGAACTTTGCATTCTTCCAGTATAGCGATGGGCTCTTTAGGGGTGAGAGGGGGGTAAAGTTAGCACTGAGCCTATCTGCCAGGATGTTGGCAATATCAGTTGGGTCTGTATATTTAGTGCCATTGTGCTGTAACCCAGAGCAGATCTGAGTGTTGCCATTGAGATTCTTGACATAGCTATAGAATGCTTTGTGGTTGTCTTTAGAATCGGTGGCGATTTTGTTTTCGTAACTAGCTTTGGAGGATTTTATCACGAATCGCAGCTTCTTACTGAGGCTGACCAGGGAGCTCCTGGGAGATAGTTTGGGGGTGTTGTGCTGCTGAATAGCCTAGTGAGTGGAAGAAGGGCCTAGTAGTTGTGTAATGTAGCAGGGCTCTTCTTTTCCCCCTTTTAGTTCAGTTGGCATTCTCATTTGATGAAGTTGGTAGTATTACACTGCTTGGTGGTGTTACGTTGTGGTTAACAAGCAGTGGTATGTATGTGGTGGTGGTATAATACACTGCCATTTTGGAAAGATTTGCTGTAGTTATTAAAGAGACAGTGATGAAGGCGAGTATTCTATCATGCTTCCCTGTAGTTTATGGTTTGGTAATGCTGATGTGTGGTGCTTGTTTGTTAATAAAGTTGGTTGGAAAGTCATGAGTGTTGCTGAGTTGCATTACTTGGTGGGGTGTGGAAAACTCATTGACAAATAATGCAAGAAACACAAACAGAGAAGTCCATGGAAAAAAAAGACAAAAGCAGCATTGATCATTTAAATTGCTACATCAAGTGATTACAGTGTCCTACATACAGAGAGATATAAAGTCATAAAATATCAGACTTTGCAAGCAGAAAGGATAGTAATGCAGAAGTAAGATTCCCAGGCAGTTGCACTAGTAGTGGGAGCAACAGGTCTAATAAATATGAATTTTCAATTGTACTTAAGTATGCTACCAGTACGTGTAACCCCATATGAATTAGAGAAGGAGGCAATACTGGGCAGATTGCTTGTGCTAAAAATGCACTCTTGGCTGACATCAGAGATTGAAACAATGCTAATTTAATGAACTTAATCATACTCTGACTTAGAAATCCATCATGGAATAGGAAACCTAATATACCTGGAGAAATTAAACCCTGATATACCATATCAGTAAGTATGGAAAGGCATATTGTATATAGCAATGATTTCTTCACATGCAGTCATTACATCTAACCAAACTATATATACAAGAATGTTTTCTGTGCACTGTCATAGACCTTCATATTTCTGAAGAAATTAACCTGTATTCACTTTGTGAAACCATACAGTTTTTTTTGTCTCTCACTTCATAATTTCTGCTATGTTAGACACATTTCTCTTCAACACTGACAAATGTATAACTTAGCCTAGAAGTAAAGACTAATATTACTGCATCTGAAATCTCAAAAAGATAAATCATAACTTTTTTCATAGAGTCCCATAGCACTTAAAGAAAATTTCAAACTGTTGGCTTAATTTCCTCTTCAGGTATGAAATGAGACAAATAGTTCTCAGAAGCATTAAAATGCAGTTGAAATAAATGTTTAGAATATATTTAAATCATAACACAGTGTTGCTTTTTTATTGGGATAAGGCTACTAAAATGTATTTGTAAGTAAGAAATCCCTACAACTAACACAATGAAACTGATTTCATTTTTTGGTCATTGAAAACATTTCCTAATAAAGATCTTACTGAGCTACTATGAGTCCAGAAATGTACTTAATGGAATCAAACAGAATTATAAAACTATGAAATGCCTCTACAGGCAATCTTTGGAAAATATTGTTGTCAAAGGGACACAATCCATTTCATTCTACCTGAAAAGACTAACTAGACAGGACTGTCCTCTACTTGTAAGTTTTGAGGAAACTTCTCTGTGTGGAAGATCTAAGATTACCAAAGTATTACTCCACTAATGAAAGTAGGGAAACAAGCTAGTTCAAGTCAAATCTTCTTTCTAAAAAATAAAAAAAAGATTCAACTTGAATTAGCTTGTGCTTCCCTACCTGGACATTTTTTAAATAAAGTATTTCTACCACCTGTTATTAGGTTTATTCTCAGTATGGTTTTTATTAGGTGCCTGAACTCTAACAAACTCTAGGGAATCTTAGATCTTCCACACAGAGAAGTTTCCTCATTATTTGTTGCTGGACCCAGTATATTGACATACTGCGTTTGTGAGACTTTGAGGGGCACCACAGAGACTGTTTGTTTCTACTTTTACTGCAAAGTGCTCACTAGAACTTCTAGCTATAATTATCAACTCCTGAATGTCAGATTACGCAGAAAACAATGTCAGATGCTTTCTTACACTTGTGTCATCTTATTGCACCAATTTCGAGGGTAAATCTTTATACAGGCTATTCACAATGTAGTTGCACCCTTCAATATATTTTACATTTACATGCTTAACAAAAAAAGTATTGAATTCTCACTCACAGAGACAAAAAATTCTGCACCAAACATTTTTGTTTCAGTCTGCACTCTGTCATACTCTACTAGCCTCCCCTTTGTTGATGTGCTTTTTAAACCTGATGATTTTAAACTGCCCACAACTTCTGTAAATTGAGCTTAATAAGCTCCTCCCTTGCCATGCTGCTGTTGATAATACTGAATTATACAAAGACCACCCATTAATATTAAAAAACATGCACGCTGATTGGTCAGCGTGCACGTTGTAAATCAGTTATAGTAATGGAAAAAAGGTCCGGTCGCCCGGACTTTTTCCATTACTATAACTCTTTTTTTAAGCAACGGAGAACGCAAGATCTCCGTTGCTTCATACTGTCAATGTCTTGCTACGTTAAATGAGTTTAACATAGCAAGACAGCTTTAAAAAAAGCAACAAAGATTCTCTGTTGCTTTTTTTAAAGCTGTCTCGCTATGTCAAACTCCTTTAACATAGCGAGACAGTTTGTAAAAAGCAACGGAGATCTTGCTTTCTCCATTGCTTTTTTTCAAAACTGTCTCGCTATGTTAAATGGGTTTAACATAGCGAGACAGCTATAAAAAAGCAACAGAGATTCTCCATTGCTTTTTTTAAAGCTGTCTCGCTATGTTAAACCCATTTAACATAGCGAAACAGTTTGTAAAAAGCAACGGAGATCTTGCTTTCTCCGTTGCTTTTGCCCACAGCTCTGATGTACTGCGTAGGCATACGCATGCGCAGTATATCAAAACTGCCACAGAATACCAGACAGCTGCGGAAGGGCAGCAAGGAGGCATTATACAATGCCATTATTTAAGAAAAGTAATTATTTTTTTTCTTAAATAATGTCATTGTATAATAGCAATAACCCACTTCTGTGTGTGGGTAATGCTGGATTTACCCACAGTTGGCTTTGTTTGGCCACTCGGGCTTCTCCCTCGTAACTAGACCACGCCAACCGTGGGTAAATCCAGCATTACTCACACCCAGGCATGGGTTATTGCTATAATAATCAATGCTACTTTTGTCTTCTTTTCATGGACTACTATATCTGGTGTTCTTGTATCTATTTTTTGAACTGTTGCTAATGGATGATCCCACATGATATAAACTTCATAATTTTCTATGATTCTTTGTGGCTCATGTTTCCACTGTGTTTCAGCTACTTCAATATCATGTTTGCACAATCCTCAGTGCAACAGTCTTTCCACATTATTATGCCTTTCAGTATACAGCCTTTCTGCCATTAGTATGTCACAACCAGCAACAAGATGTGTAACTCTGAACTGACAGAGAGTCACCCTGTAGTATTCCCCTTTGAAGTTTTATCCCTCGAATAATAATTTGTCCTTTATCATGGCTTAACTGCAAAGTGGTTTGTCACTGTTTCATGGTTACTGTAATGTAATCAATCAGTGTAGGGTGTATCTTATACATTTTAAGCACTCTTTTTTTTCATGAATGTGGGATACTGTCAAATGTTTTTTTGTAGTCTGTCCATGCCATGCTTAGATTTTTACCCTTTTTATAGTTCTCTACTATGACTTTAACAGCAAATGATCCTTTGTCTCATATGGCTTTCTTTTGTTACCCTTCTATTCTACTGCCACGATTGAGTTTTCATCTAAATGACTATAAACTCTGTCGGCATCAATCCCAGTGTATAGTTTATACGTTGTTGGAAGGCAAGTTACTAGTCTATAGTTTTTAGTATAGCTTTCAGGTTTGCTCTTAAGCTGTTGTTAACCAGACAGGTGTCTGTTCTGGGTACACATATAAATAATTCTTACTCATGGCTAAGTCTTCATGTAAAGAAGCTAATAGTTTTAGCCAGAAGTTAGGTATTGCATCTGGGCCTGGGGCTTTCCAATTAGGAGCTTTTCTTAACTTTGTTTCAATCTCTCTGCCGTTACTTCATCCCATTTCATATCCTGTACATTTGACCTTCTTGTTCTTTCCTTTACTTGTTCGATCCATTTAGCATCTTTATGTTTATTGGTTCATAGGCTCATAGGATGATACTAGGCTATTGGCCTGGAGGCCCTTATAATCCTAGCCAAGAATTTCACCCATGTTCCCTCAAAGTCAGTACCTGTTTCCTTTGTCCAACAGGGACACAGGTGGGATCCCAGGGGGTGTATTTTCTGTTTCCCATCCAGTCATTCAGGTTCCTCTTAATGAGGGCTAGAGAGGAACTCTGCTTGACACGGAGAGGGAGTCTATTCCACAGATTGGGGAGTCTTTGGGGCACACAACTGTCCCACCAACAAGTTCTATTAATGTCACAGACCAGATTAAGGCTTTGCATGCAGGTTGCGTGAGTGGAGTTTGACTTACAGATATGCAGCAACTCCATCAAGGCTGAGTCTGAGATGGCCTTGTATGCCAGACACGGGTCACCTCTGAGCAGTCTGTATGAGACTGAGTAGAGGGACAGGGCTTTTAACCTATCTGTATAGGATAGGTGTTTAAGACCCTGGATTTTCCTGGTCAGGAACTTATTTATTTATTTATTCATTTATTTGTTAACCGGATTAGTCCGTCTGGGCATGTACCCTTTTTCAGTGGAGGCCCAGGGGAAAGGCCCCAAAGATAACATTATACAGAATTATACAAATTTAAACAAAAAAACCCAAAACTTGCTTTAGAGCAACAAGTCAAGCAGATCAACCATAAACAGAGCTGATATAAGAAAGTAAATTTAAAGCATTAACAAATTGTAGTAAAGTGCTTCAAGGACAAAACTGAAGCAGGCAAGATATTTGAAGTAAAAAAGATTGAATTTAAGTAGTAATTCAGTGTTATGGGTAGTTGTCATAATTACAAACCAAGAAAGAATAGTACTAATTAAAGGGGTCACAGTTAAAAAGAGAGTAAAGGTAAGCAAAGATGAAGGTCAATGGTAAAATGTATTTAAATGAATAGATAAAATAAAATAGGGAGTTAGTCAAGTATAAGAAGAAAGGGAAGACAAGGAGTAAGAGTAAAAAGAAATGAAGGGAAGAAATAAGTGTAGAATAATAGTAGCAGATATTAGAGGAGTAAGACAGAGAAAATAATAGTAAGTTAATATAGTATACAGAAAGTTAGAGTGATTATCACATGTAAGAGGATGTTGTTAGACTGGATAATGAGGGGGGAGAAAGAAGAAAAAAGATATATATAAATGTATACAGGAGGTAGAGAGGAAAGGGAAGGATAGGAGGGGAGGGATGTCTTAGGTAGGGCGGTTATATACACATCTCCAAGAGTTGAGTAGATAATGTCAGAGATTATGTGAATTCTTTAGTATGGGAGATATTCTTAAGGGCCAAGGGAAGCAAACTTCTGTGGTTTCTTCAGCTAGTTCATGTGCTTGGCAAGGGGCGTTGTACTCGATAATGGGTCTGATAATGGAGGAGTACAGGGATGTTACGACTTCCTTTCTCCTGGATGAAATACCCTTATTTATGAGGTGGGCTATGTAGAAAGCCTTCCATACATCGGAGGCAACGTGGTGGTCAAAAGTCAGGTGGCTATCAACCTGGGTGCCCAAGTCCTCACCACTGATTGCGTGTTTTAGTACATTGTTATTAATGTGATAACTAGTGGGGATGCCATTTTCCCCAAAGGGGATAATGATGCATTTCTTGTCATTCAGTTTGAGGCCATGCTCCTGGCACCAGTCAGTAGTTTGAGTAAGGCCCTCTTGGAGGATGTTCATATCACTAGGGGAATTTAATCTGCAGTCTTGGTCAGCCACAGAACACTGGTATTGGCTTGCACCTCAGAAAAGTATATCCCAAACTGCAGAGGCCCCGAGACTGATCCTTGGGGTACACCGCTCGTTACAGGTCTACTACTAGAGGTAGCTTCCCCTATTTTGACTGAGTAGGTTCTATCAGTGAGTCAGTTAGCTACCCATCTGGTAACATACAGGTTGATGCCTAGCTGGGAGAGCTTATCTATTATGCCTGAATGGGGAAGTGTTGAAGGCTTTGGCTAAGTCAAGGTAGGCAGTGTGCACCGTGTTCCCCTCATCCATGGCTTTAGTGACACAGGATCTTCTGGCTAAGTATAGGTGGGTCCATTTACAATGAGCTCTGCATGCAGTGAGTATTGTTCTTTGAGGTTGCGGACACAGCTAAAGAATGCCTTATGGTTGTCCTTGGCTTGGGAGGCCAAATTTACCTAAAATTAGGCTTTGGTAAAGTTTATTTGTCCTCTGAGTTTTTTGTTTAGTTTGAGAGTGCTTTTATCCTGCTGGGTACTGCACCTCCTAATCTCTGCCATGATTTTCTTCCTTCTATTCTATAGCCTATTGATTTTGTGATTCCACCAGGGTAACTTGATTTGTGATTTATTTCTGTACTTCTTTCTGGTGGGTATAGCTTCTTCTTTGCAGTTATTAACATGCTTGTATAGTGTGTCTGTGAACAGTTACGCATAGGCATCAGTTTTCCCAGGGTTTATTGGGGCTTGAAATATTGCCAGGTTAACACTTAATAGCAGGAAGTTAGCCTTAGAGTAATTACTAAATATTTCAGGTTTAGCTGGGGGTACAGTTTTTATTTTTACTTCAAAGTAGACCATTTTTTGCTCTGACCTTACCAGTGAAGACATTACACTAGTGAGTATGGAGTGCTGTCACTTATTAGTGAGGACCAGATCCAGTATAGTAGCACCCTTGGTTGGTGTATTGACAGGTCCAGGGAGTTTGTGTTTACAAAATCATGGAATCTGTGCCTGTATGTTTGGTGTCATAATAGAATTCCCAGTTAATAGTGGGGTAATTAAAGTTGCCCATGAATATGGCATTAGGTTGGATGGTGAGTGTTTCCAATACGTTTAAATACATGGTATGGGTTTCCTGGGTTCATAGATTAGTACTAAGCTAACTGCTCTTGCGAGCCATTTTAAGCTTAGCCTATTATCCCTTGTGAGACTCAAACCCTGCACCTTGTGTTTGTAAGACAAGCACTTTAACTATTAGGCCACCCTCCCAACTCATAGACGGTGGCCTATAACTTGCAAGGAAGTGGCATTGGATTTTGCCTATGGTGATTTGAACATGGAGCATCTAAAGAACATTGTCCTGTTTGAACAGCTTGAGGTATATTTATTTTTGATGTACATCAAGACATCTCCACCTTTAGTCCCTGTCTGTGGAGTAGCTGGTCTAAATGTGTGGAAGGCATTATAACCTTTATTGTTGCTGTGCTGTCTGAGGATTTAAACCATGTCTCAGTGACTGCACAAATGTCAGCATTCTCTAGGGTGAAGAGAGCTTCTAGGAGTGAAGTTTTTTTGTTTACACTCCCAGCATTGAGTAGTAATACCTTTATATTTTCTTGGTTTTGATTTGCTATATCGGAAGTACTTTCAGTTTGGCATTGCCTGAAATAGGCACTATGGGGGAAGACAATGTTTTAACTAATATTTGAAAGCCTAGAGGGGAGAGATGCAGACCATCCCTGGCAAAACAGCATGGTCTGTTGACCATCTCCTTCCATAGTGACAAATATTGCATTTCCTTAGAATGGCACCAGAAACTAAGTCAGTTATTAAAGTCAGTCATCTTTTGTTTGGATTGTGAAATCATCCTTGGAGATGGTAAAATGCTGCTCAATACTAGGCTCATACCAGCTTGGGACACCCCATGTAAAAATCTATTTTCATAACCTATTGTTAACAAAGATTGCTTTAGTCCTTCTAGACTTCTTCAGGTCTGTGTACAAGAACCCTAAAAACAAATTGAATTTTACATGCAAAAAGTATATGTATATACTTATATATATTTTTTGATTGCCAAATGAACTAAGGTTGATAAACTTCCAGCCATGTAGTATATTGTCTTAGATAAAATCACAAACTTAATAATCTACTTAATAATCTGGTTAAATAAGAGGTACCACATCATTATAAATTTTATTTAAAGTACATAAGGGTTATATAAATACGAAAAATTAAAACCAAAACCAAACTGAATGAAAAAGTAAAGTCCAGGACACAACCGTGGATGCAAATTCTTCTTCTTTATATTCTCACAAAGTACAACAGATGAGCGCTTTCGTCTAATGACTAGACTTCATCAGATAAAAGCACTGGTACCAGAAACACTTTTGTACATCAAGTCTTAATCAACAAATACACTTAATTAAAATTTAAAGTGATACACATACTCACTTAAAAAACTTTCCTATTTTACTGTATCATTTGAAAAACTAACAAACATATTTATAGTTTAAATGAATTTAAACCCATTTGTTCAATCCCTGAATTATAAAATCATTTTTAAAAAACGTGACACAAACTAATTACACACTTTCAGCTTTTTTATGTAGTACAGATTTTACACTAATATAGTCATTAAAACCTGGTGGAGAGTTAGATTTCAATCTAAGCCTCCAGGCTAGCTCCTCAGCATAATGCAGCCGAGGTTATCCAAGTGCAACTAACTCTGGGCAGAACTGCAATCCAAATTGTAGCTTGCTACAGATCACCCACCATGCCTCAGGATTCCCACTCCTCTTTTCTTGATATACTGAAAAATATTAGGGTTCAACCAAACACCCTAATAATGGGCGATTTCAACTACCCTACCATTAACTGGGAAAACTACTCATGTACCAACTCCTTTGCTCAACGCTTTCTGGAATTCATAAACTCCAATGCCCTGGATCAACTTATCCACACCCCCGCCAGGGGCAACAAAATCCTAGATCTAGTCATTACCAATACGAGTGACCGGTCTTCCACACCTGAAGTCAATGCCTCATTGGTCTGATCCGACCATAAGCTAATTACCCTAGATATCCACATCCTGCCTCCACCCCCCATTAAGGAAACCATGGTAAAAAATTTCTCCAAAGCCAACTTCATGCTTCTTAAGACAGAAGTGGTGAACTTCATGACACCCATGCAATGGACAATACAGTTACGACTACTGAATCCTACTCAATTGCACTTTATAAGCACTTACATGAGTGCATGGATCGTGCTATCCCAAACAGAACCAAGATGCTATCCTCCAAAAAAAGGAAGCCAATCTGGTGGTCCCCTGCCATAAACAAACTGTACAACAGAAGGAAGAAACTTTTGCAAAAGAGAGTAAAATCTCACGAATGGAGGAGCTCCCTGGTCAGCCTCAGTAAGAAGCTGCGATCCCTGATAAAATCCTCCAAAGCTAGTTACGAAAACAAAATCGCCACTGATTCTAAAGACAACCACAAAGCATTCTATAGCTATGTCAAGAATCTGAATGGCAACACTCAGATCTGCTCTGAGTTACAGCACAATGGCACTAAATATACAGACCCAACTGATATTACCAACATTTTGGCAGATAGGTTCAGTGCTAACTTTACCCCCCTCTCACCCCCTAAAGAGCCCATCTCTATACCGGAAGAATGCAAAGTTCCTGTAATCACGGCTGCACAGGTAAAAGCCACACTCTCCAAAGCCAAGAACACAGAATCCATGGGACCAGACAACATCCCAGGCTGTGTTCTACACGAACTGCAGAACAAACTGGCACCTCACCTAAGTACCATGTTCAATCATAGCCTCACCTCAGGCTTTGTGCCTGCTGAATGGCACACAGCAATGGTTATCCCACTCCACAAGGGGGAGCCATCACGGACCCCGGGAACTACCGCCCCATTAGCCTGATGAGCCTGGTCTGCAAGGCCATGGAACGTATCATCATGGAACCTATAAACAAAGACATTGGTAATCTCCAAACTCTGGATCCCACCCAATTCGGGTTTGTAAAAGGCAGATCATGTCTCCTAAACCTGATAGACTTCTTTGAAGCAGTCACCAAAGCCGTAGACAAGGGTAAGGTGGTTCACACAGCCTATCTAGATCTTGCCAAGGCTTTTGACACCATCCCCCACTCTGGAAGTATAGATAAACTCACTAAACTAGGTATAAATCCCTATGTCACAAGATGGGTTCCCAACTGTCTCACTGACAGAATCCAAACTGTGAAAGTAGCAGACACCAAATCCGACTTCAGACCAGTGACAAGTGGAGTACCACAGGGTTCAGTCCTGGGTCCTCTCCTGTTCCATATCTATTTCTCTGAAATACAGGCTAACACAGAAGGTCTTTGGCTAATGAAGTTCGCAGATGACTGCAAACTCGAAACTCCTAACGATGTGGGCATCCTACAAAAGGGCCTCACTGAGACAGATGCCTGGTGTCAAAGCCATGGCCTCAAGCTCAATGCCAAAAAGTGCACTGTCATCCTCTTTGGTAAAAACTCTGTACCCATGAATTACAACATAGGCGGTAGTATACTTAACACCAAAAGTCTGATAAGAGACCTTGGGACACAGGTGGACAGTAGTCTCTCCTTTGATAATCACATTGCCACAGTAGTCAGGAAATCCTTCTATGTGGCACACCTCATCACAAAAGGTTTCTCATCCCGAAAAAAAGAGGTCATTGTTCCCCTCTACTCATCACTCATTAAACCCATTATAGAGTGCAACGCCCCTTTTGGTATGTACCTCACAAGACATCTAGAACAACTGGAAAGGCTACAGAAATACCTCACAAAGAGGATTACCGACCTCAAACAGATGCCCTACACAGACCGTCTCAAAAACTCCAGCATTACTCCGTCGCATATCGCCTACTCAGAGGTGATCTCTGCCTAACATACAAAGCTATGTCAAACACAGAGCTATTGGACATGCTCCACTTAAAGAAATCCCAATCCCTCCGAGCTACACGGTTTAGGGACCTAAACCTTGTCACCACAATAAACAGAACATGCCAGAGGGATAGATTCCTGTCCCAGAGACTTCCCATAGTCTGGAATAAACTACCTATCTATATCAAAGAAAGCTCCTCATTAGCACTCTTCAAGAAAAAACTTGATGATTGGATGGGAAATTCACCCCGGGGATCACCTCCGTGGCTCTGCTGGACAGTGGCACAGGAAAATAATTTTCTTGGGTGGCAAAAGCCAGGGTACCTTTTTGGCTGGGCTTGTATAGGCCCCAGGGCCGATAGCCTAGTACCTACCTACGGACCTATGAACCAAAAGACTTAAACCTTGCCTGTGATATAAATAGGACATGCTGGAGAGATACGTATGTATCCCAGAGACTACCACGTCTTTGGAACAGGCTCCCCATCCATGTGAATTAGAGTTCCTCCCTAACCCAATTAAAGTACAGCTTGGGACAATTGGATGGGAAACTAGGAATTCATCTCTGGTTTGGCAGGAGAACACAGAGTTTTGGGTTTGAATGATAGTGTTCATTTGAAGCCAGTGCTAAAATCTAGAAGATTAAAATAAAATAAAAAATAATACTATTTTAAGAAGAGAAGGCTACATAAACACATGCAGGGCTTTGGGTCAATACAACAGTATTTCTTGAGCTGCATCTAGCATAGATATCATTAAAGACAAGCATTTATTGAGATGTATGTATTAAAGCATATGTATTTACTAGGTGGACAACATGTGCATTTATTAGGCAGAATATATGTATTAAGTTGTTGAGTGTGTACTGCTTATACTTTTATATATTTTTATATATATTTGTATGCTTATATCTATGCACATAAGTAGTTACTAAATGGGGAACATGAGTATATGTATTTATTCATTGACTTTTTATGTATTTTATTTATATTTTTCCACGTTGTTGTCTTTATATTTTGTGCATGTGGTTTTTAAACAGAGTTTTTCTGACTTCAGCAATTAACTAAGGGCAAAACGTAACCATAGTAATTAATTGCTTGCTGAGTGCTGAATTAACTTTTAGTGGTAGGACTGGTTGTTCTAGTAATGAATTAAAGTATTTAAGTGCTGTTGCTGTTTGAATGAACTGTCTGAAGAAGCAATGGTTACTATTGCGAAAGCGCTCACCATTTTGTATTAAAAAAGAAGATTTTACTTTGTTGTGGTTCAGCTTCTTTATTCCAGCTACCTTCCTACTGGGCACCTGTGTACCTTCCTACTGGGCACCTGTGTTTGAATAAAAACAGTATCGGTATCAGCTAAACTCTTGCCTGTTGTAAGGAAATCTCAGATTGTTTTTGGGTCAGACTACAATACTGCCTGGTGCAACACTCTTTGTTTGCCCTTGCTGAGTTCAGTACAATACTGCCTGATGCGACACTCTTTGTTTGCCCCTGCTGAGCTCGGTCTCACATCACCAATCTACTCTAACCCTAGTTAACATCTATCCTCCTCTGCACTTATTCCCACCTTAGCTACATGCACAGAAAAATGCTGCCAATAAACAAAAACTTTCCTCCACCAAAACCTAACCAACCAGTAACAAACTCTTACATCTCCTTAGTAATATAACTGGCAATACCAATCCACTCTTCACAATCTAAATATGCTCTCCTAACACCCGATACCCTAAACTCCCCATGCTGATACAGTGTCTCACTCCAACCTCCTTCATGCTCGTATTATTAACTTGCTCTTCATCTTACCAAACACAACTCCCTTATTAATTCACCCATTACTAAAAGACATGCGATTACAATTTAACTCCTGCATCCAACCAGTTTAATATAGACTCCGACTTATATAAAAATCACTACAGAAAACTCATTGAACCTAAAATACTCCACACCTCCAAAAACCTTACAAAGGTGCTAACTAAAACTAAATATCTACACGTGTGTGCACATACACAAGGGTAGTACTGAATCTGCTATTAGCAGGTGAAATTCACCCAAACACTGGACGTACTCATGCACTATGTCACTTCCATTTTAATAAATCAACCCTGTATGATAACCTAAGACACTGTCCTCACAAAATAAAAACTAGCAACAAAAACTCAATCAATTAGATATGAACATCAGAAGCATTGTAAACAAAATTGCAGAACTACACACTGATAAAATATCACTCCTCAGATGTATTAGCAATAATAGAATCTTGGCTAAAACCTAGTATCAATAATCCAGAAGCACTTCCTCAGACTTTAACATCCTTAGGGCTGATAGATTTAAACAAAAAAATTAGAAGGTATAGCAATAATGTACCACAGTAGCATAAGCGTGTCACCTTCCCATCCATCATAACCTCCTTCTGCAATGCCAAACTACTTCTAAGTAGCCTAAAACTAAAGACACATAAAACAATGTGTTGCAGTCATTTATATCCCACCTACAGACAATATCAGCTCATTGGAGGAAATGCTATCCTAGCTCTTTATATCCCACCTAGGGACAATATCAGCAGACTGGATGAAATCCTATCCTGCAATGTACATGCAGAGAAAATTATAGTAGGTGATGTTAAAATTGACTGGTCAAGTCTCACCTCTGAGATAACCATTTATAGCATAAATCTATACAATTTCATTCAACTTATCACTGATCCTACCAGAATCAACCTGAAAATGGTAAACTATAACCCTGGCTGATTGTACTCACCCTAAATATGACCTCCCATCGCAACTTAGCAACCACAGTTAGCGACCATCTGCTTGTATATGCCACAAGAGAATGTAGCACACATATAAATTCACTAGCAACATGACTAACTTTGACCCAGAGCTATTTACACTTCACTACAATCTCAGGACTGGAATTCCCTAAACATCCTGCCACTAGATGATGCTGTTGTCTATTTTACTAAGATATTTATGGAACTTCTAAACAGCATGCCCCCCTCCCCCACCCTTGCTGCTTAAAAAAATGCAAAACAACCCTACTCTTTGGCATATTCCCACAATTAATGAGGAATAGAGATAAAGCCTGGAAAGCATGGTTCAATAATAAAATAGAAAATGATCTTCAACAACATAAGTATACACAAAATTAAACCAAATGCCAGATCAGACTTGACAAGAAACTTTATTACTCTAATTTGTAGAACAGATGCTACAAAATATCTAGACAACTCTGAACTACCATATCTAAAATGCTACACACTGGCTAAAATGGTGAATTAAACCCCAAGCCCCATTCCTGATCAGAAGTAACAGCCAATGTTTTCAATGACCACTTTGTCTCTAGCATCACTAAACTTCTTCACAACCAAACTCAAAACAAATCAGTCTCCTCTAATAATCTGGCTGCATCCCACTCTGTCTCACCTCCCAGTTCCATTAATAGTCACCATTTCTCCCTTCAAGCAGTATTAACCACAGTTCTTTCTCCTTTCAACCAGTATCCACCACAACAATCAAGAAATACCTTAAAGAAATTAAAGCTAGTATGTTAGCTCCAAATGAAATGCCTGATCGTTTCCTTAAACTAGGAGCCAGCTCAACTCCTTTTCATTATCCATCTTCGTAAGTATGTCTGTTCACAGGAATTATATGTCTCCGCCATATGGAAAAAAATCACAGCATCTCACTTCACAATGGAGGTGACTCCCTTTCAAAAATCCCTGAAAAATACATTCATAATCAATTAATGGCTCATTTGCTAACAAACAACTTCCTTACCTCCACCCAACATGGTTTTAGACCAGGGCATAATACTATCGCAGCTCTCCTAAACTTCACTAGTACTACAAACCTAGTCAAAGACAAAGGCCAATTTGGTTCTGCCATGTCATTGGATCTGTCCAAGGCTTTCAATACCGTTTCCCATACCGAATGTCTAAAACAACTCTCTTCACTTGGCCTATCAAACTGCCACCAAATGGTTCTCCAGCTACTGTCAGTAGACCAATTACTCTACAACACATCACCCAAGAGTTAGTTTCATTAGGGAAAAGCTGGCTCAGTAACTCACAGCTTCTACTCAATTCAAAAAAGCTGCTATTGTTCGTCCCAAAAGCCCTTAGACACCTCAAACAAAATTTCTCAATAGCAGCCTGTAATAATAACCTGTAGAAGTCATCCCCTCGTGCCAAACTACTAGGCATGGCAACTGAGGATAACCTGAATTTTGACTAATATGTGCAACCCGTTCTAAAAAAACTCACCAAAATTAGGGGCATGCTATAGAACAAAAAACTACTAAACTGATTCATCAAGGAAACATCTGGCCTGTACACTCCTGCTTCCCACTTTACTGTATGTTTTCACAGTACTGTTTAATATTCATGCTTCCATCCAAAGTGAGCTAAACCAGGGATACAATAAAATAGAAAAACTTGCCTCTAATTTACCAAACAGAATTCATTACTGCTGAGCCATAAAACAGCTTGATTGGCTTGAATTACCCAAGCAACTCAATTATGCCCAACTACTGCAAGTCCACAAATGAATATACTAACTAGAAGAAAAGCAAAGCCCTACAAGACGTATTGCATATATACTCCCCCTCTAGGCCACTTCAGTCTGAAAACAAAATGCTCCTCATCCCTAAAGACCATACCTGTCTGCTGGGACCTCCCCCTTTTCCAGCTATGTAGCCCACTCCTGGACTTACAATCCACACTGGCGAGCAGGAACGCCCCTCTATTCTGCTATGCATCCCACTTCTGCCATTCTATCACCTTATCCCTTAAATATACTAGCAAACTTTCTAATTTCAAGACCAGTTTAATAAATATCTATCTGACACCTGGACCTTGACCTGCATAACCCTCAAAACAGATGCATGACCACCTACTTACTGCAACTATGCTTTTCACACTGCATCACTAATGACCTAACATCAAAATGAGCTCTCACTTTAATGATACAAACTACTGAGGTGTGCCCTTCTACCTCTTCGTTCTAGTAGCTGAGACTTACTATTTATTTCCTCTCGTGTCCTTTCATCTCTCTAATACTCTTCAACTCTCTTTCCATGTCCTTAATTTTCCATCCTGCACATTATACCTTCACATCTCATTCTATTGCTCTATTTTGCCATCAGAATACACCATTATTTCTCACCTCCATATATTATTAGAAATATAGTCAATATTTTGAATAACTATGTGCTATTTTACTTGACAGGTTATGTATCCACGTCTGCAACATCTCTTGCTACTTGGAGTACATATTGTATTCTTGATCACAATTTCTACTAGCAATATTCTGTAAATGTATTTTAATCTGTTGTGGGGGTTCTTATCCCCTTGTATATAAGGCAGACCCGAATGTATTGTAAAGAGTTTTCTCTGTGTGGGGCTTTTTTCCCCTAGCATATAATTACTAATCAGCTATTGTAAAATATTTTTATGTGTGTTTGTGAAGCCTTTCTCCCCAACCCATTTTAAAATATTTACTCTGTTGTGGGCTTTTTCTAATCTTTGTTTATAATTAAACCCAAAAGGTAAAAAGGTTGCATAGGCAAACCATTCAGCAAAAACTGCAAGGAAAACCTAGTCAAGTATTTATTGACTGCATCAGCACAGCATAAGTGGGTAGTTTGCCCATAAGTTATTTAATTTTTAAGTCTTTCTTGCATTTTTTACTGAATGGTTTGTCTGTGTGCTCTTTTTAACCTTTAGTTTAGATGTTAGTTGGGATATTTTGCAGACATCTTAATGATTATCGGCATCAGCTAGGTATAAAATCCCTGAAATATAGGCAAACTATCCACTTATGCTGTGCTGATGCGATGTGGTCAATAAAAAGAGCATACATGTCCATAGCTAGTGGGGTTTGGCTTTATTGACCTGAATGTAACTATGAAGACTTACAAAGCAAAAAAATCATGGGCATTCAGAAGCCATGTAGCCTAATACTTGATGTCCTTAAGGGGTCATTTGTATAAATCCTAGGGGCCTCCATTACCAGAGGTTTAAGGTAATTACTCGTCATCTCAATGTAAAATATTTCATCTGTTGGTTGGGCTTTTCTCTACCTGAATGGTAATTACTGATCAACTATTGTTTACATGTTTTTGAATCTCTTGTGTAGCTTTTCTCCCCAGACCTCCACTGAAAATAAACCATTGACGCAGTCAGAATTTTCTGGTTACCAAAGGACAAATAAATACTGTAAATGAATAAAATAAATAAACAGAAGTAAAAGGAATAGATTAAAAATATCAAAGGCTAAAACGCTTAAAACACAAAGTTATCATGCCTCTAAACCTCAATATATATATATATATATATATATATATATATATATATATATGTATATATATATATATATATATATATATATATATATATATATTTAAGGAAAACCATTTTTTTTGCAGGAAAGCAAGTTCCACTGGAATCCCCATACCCCCTGCAAATTATATACACCAACTCCAAGAGTGCACACACATGAGGAAAGGACAAACTCCTGATCCAATCTTAGCAAATAATCTTAGCAAATTGGAAATGTCCTACAATAACATTGCTAGATTTGCTACAGGCAACCCTTTTAGAACCCATCACTGCCTTAATTTAAAGCAACTAGAATGGCTCGAACTTCAAAATCTAATTAAATTCCATCAACTAACTATAGCCCATAACACTCTTTACAAACCTTCCAAAACGCCTATTCTTTCCACACTAATCACTCCCTATAAAAACTTGGAATCCTTAAGGTCTTCTCAGAAACTTCTAATACATACTACTAAAACAAACAATAAGGCTGGTGACTCCCTTTTCTCTAACATAGTTGGAAAAGCCTGGAATCTCCTCCCAAATGAACTCTCCACACTTCCTTCACTATCCTGCTTCAAAAATAATTTGAAATTGTTCCTCAAAACTCACTGGTTATGTCCCTGCACCAAACCTGACTAGTCTATATGTGTCAACATTTTTTTTTTCTCTTATTACCCTGTCTACTCACACACAGCATTTCCTCCTTATCCAACTAATTTACTAAACTATCTCTAACATACCTTGATTGTATTACCATTCCTTTGTTATGCCTGTATTTATGCACTGTAAATATTACTGTGTTAACCTGTAATACACACTGTTAATAGTTTTTATTTTGTCAAAAGTTTTATTAGTTGTGATTGTGTTAATTTCATTGTCCTACCTAGGAGCTTATCTCCCCGGGCCTCTACTGAAAATGGACATGTATCCAGTTAGACTAGCCCGGTCAACAAATGTAAAATAAAATAAAAAAAATAAATAAAATAAATAAAATAAATAAAATATTGAAATCCAGCAAAAAAGCTTGTTTGATGTTCCAAACATTCACCTGATGGATGTTCAACACATTTACCAAATGAATGACTCTCCCAGAAGAGATATGCAACTTCGAATACAGGTAAGGTAACGGAGTAACCAAGTAGATGGAGGCAGACACTACGCTATGGATTCAGCTGGATATCTCACAGAATATAAATGTGACAGTGAAGACAGCAAGAGTCTATTATCAAGACCGAGACACCAGAAGACATGGAAAGATAAATATGGTACTAAGAGGAGGTGAGGCACTGAAGACACATACGTCTTTATGTTTTGAGAAATATTAGAGAGGGTCGCAGGATGGAAAAAAAACAGACATTGTATAAATCATCAAAACCTTCAAGCAGCAGGGAACAACAGTGCATAACAGATACAGAGCAGCAAAGGAAAACAAAATATTACAAGATAAGAAACAGCAGAAACGGAACTAGAGAGTATGGTATTGAGATATGAGGACTGGAACAAAAAAAACAAAAAAAACAGGAAAAATACATTTATAAGTAGAAGTATAGACTGTAAGGCAACAGCAAAGGTGATGCAGTTTATTGTAGAAATATATAGAACATGACAATAATGTACATCTCACTTCACTATTTAGAGGATAAACAAGTATTTCAGAGCATCATATATATATATATATATATATATATATTACTGTACCAGATGAAGAGCTGTACATACCTAATGATTAACAGTTCATAGGTATAATACTGAAATACTCTATGCAGTATCAAGGATGTAGCCAGAAATGTACATTTTGTACTGACACTTAAAGCTGCTGCCGCCACCACCTATCATTTTAAAAATGCACTCAACCTTCAAAATGCTACCTACAGACATATAGCAAGGGAACAGATTATTTTCAAGTGTTACCAGTTATCCTGAACATGTATTAAATATTCATTCTTTCAGTTTGCTGTCTTAACCGCAGCAGTAGAGTGTGTTTAGGGCAACTTGAATTTTATGGGAGTTAGGAGAATATTTGCTCATTATGAAAGTATCAAAACCTCCTTTACCAAGTACAAACCTCCCCAGTCAGGAGGTTTTATGATTTATTACATGTACAAAGAAGTCCATAGGTGTTTTAAGTAAACTTTGTAGTGCATTAAAACATTACCTATGGATTCAGCCATCGGTGTGGCCATATTCCTAAGTTCTACTGTTTGAACTGCCCAGGTAGTTCATATAGTGTGTCTCTATGAACTAATAAAATTTGCAACTTGTTTGTACAAAAAAAAAAAAAAAAAAAAAAAAGAAAACGAACCGAGTGTATAAATAATATGAAAATAAGTGGTTCAAAGACCAAACCATGAAAAAAAAATCAGGATCCACACAAGATATGACTCATGGTCATCCACTTGCATTCTAAAAGTAAGTAGCAAACCATTTTAGCACTGTGTTGTCACGTCCATATCACAGAAGCTCAGCCCTAAGTCCTGTGTATAATAATGCAATGAAAATTTGAACCAAGTCTGTGAAGATTGCATCTGTAATCTGACCCTCACTGATCTGCCTGTAAATGTTACTATTGCAATCTAAATGTGAAGTTGTTTTACTGTGTTCCATCTAGATGTGTTCATACTTTTGTGCATTTCTCCTCAGCCAGTCATGACAGAAGTGAATGAATATTTTCACATAAATGCCACAGCGACACTTCTGATGAAACTTGTGGAACAAAATAAAAAGGAACAAAAGTGCCATAACTAAAACAATTATACAGAAAATTATAAAAAGCATGAAGTCTGTAACCTGGCATACTGCATATGAGTTATTCCAACTTATGTTGCCCTCTATAGTTTTAATATATACATTATTTTAAGTTCATTTTTCTGTTGATTTCCCATCTGCATTAGAATGGAGTATTGCAGCTGGGATATGTAATATGTGACCCAGCAGTATAATTCACAAAATAACTGTTCTAAATTCAGCTATCCGATTTAAGTGGCTGCAATCCTTTTCAAGGGTCACAAGATGGCTTTATTGTATATCCTGCCTAATTTTTATAAAAAGCTTCAAGAATATAAAAAGATTTCATATTTCATCTGTTTACGGGAAGAAGAATCTTCACAAATGTGAGAGACAGCAAGTGTCTTAGCTATGCTAAACAAAATAATCACTTAGAATCAAGAACA